>NC_091537.1:49711893-50014924 GCF_042242935.1 Bactrocera oleae | reverse complement strand
ACATCGGCATCATAATAATATATAATTATGAATAGTTTAATCATAACAGGCCAATATTTTATATTTCTATGTTGAACATGTACTTACTTTATTTATTGGAATTTTTATTAAAAATTGTATCTTCTGTTTCATTTATGAACAAAATTGGAAGCTTTTGTTTTGTATTACTTTTTACAAATCAGAGGTAATTCGACAGAACTCAGATGGAAACTTATTTTTACTGATGGCTCCAAATACAGTTACACTGTTTCATTTGCCATAGTGTCCGAAGATGGTAACACAATTAGGACTGAATTATTCTTTCCACTTTGTTCTATTTTTACTGCCGAAGTCTTAGCTATAAGCCTCGCTACAGAATATGCAGCCACATCCAAAGGCTAATATGTTATTTGCTCGGATAGTAAATCGGCAGTAGAAGGACTAAAAAACCTTTGATCCAAAGGATACGTGAGAAATAAAAAATAAAAATAATTTGAACCCCTGGCCACTGTGGAATTTCTGGTAATGAATATGTTGATGTAGCAGCCAAACAAACTTGCCATTCCCCAAGCGAAACTGTCGCCATCTATGTTTGATCAGACATTCGAAAATCTGTCGAAAACTACATAAAAAGAAAGTCAGCGGAAATGTGGTCAACATATAAGTTATTAACAAATACGGCATCGCACCCTCTATTCCAATTGAATCTTCTACAGAGCAAATAAAAATATTCACTAGGTTACGTCTACGACACACAACAATCACACATCAACATCTCCTAAGTGGTTCTGCTGCTCCATCTTGCAAAGCATGCAATTGTCCTCTGACAATCAATCACATCCTTGATGCATGCAGAAAGTACTCAAACGCAAGGAACAGCATATTCCAGAACAAAACACCATCAATCTGCTAACAGAATTTTCTTTAAATAATTTAAAAGAGTTGCATAAGTTTATATACCAGACTCAGTAATCCAGTCTGGTATATAAACTTATTTACATCATATTTAAGTTATATTTATCATACTGACAGAGAACTTGTAACTCAAGGACTTTCCTTTTAGATCTTTATCCTTTTTTTTACCTAGTTAATTATCGAATAGATATTATTCGCAGGCCGATAGTCTTCGTTGCTAGTGCCTTTAAACTGTAATATAATTATTTATAATTATCTTAATAAATAAATAAAATCTACACTCGGCGGTAGTTTAATGGTGGAAACCTTAATAACACATATGTGTCAGTCCTCTGATAAATGGAAAGCTGTCGGTGAAGCGTCAGCTCAAATTATGACAAAACTAGATACTTACAACAGATGCTCCGTGGAAAATGAATTCGGAGTAGGTTAGGTTTAGCGGATCAAAATTCCGCACTCCGGCTTTCGGTACTTCCCCTTACTGTAGTAAAGTACATACTCGTACATACATTTACCCTACAAGACGGAGGTTACCAATTTACTACTACACTTGTAAAATTTCACCTCTTACACAACTACATATTCAAAGCTAACTTTTTGTTTTTAAATAGAAAATTGTGTTGTAAGAGTAGCAACATTTATCATGCATCATTTTAGAATGCGAATGAATGCAACGAATTAACAATGGCCGGCATTATTTGGAAAAAAATTTTGAGGTAAGCACTTTTTTAATATGCGTGTTAAAATTTATATTATTCTATTTTGCTTTATTGATTCAAAAAGCGTTATAAAGAAGTTAAGTTCTTGAAGTTTATGGTGTTTCCAAAGAATTTATTAAATATAATTGAAGAGGACGGAGGAAAACTCTCATTGCGCTGCGCGAGCTGGAAATCTCGTAGAATCAATTGTGTCGCTATCGTGAAGCGTTGCGGGATATTTTTCTCAATGGTGAGTCCAAGGTAGGTGGCCTTATTTTCTGTTTTAATGTTGAAAAGACAAATTACTTACATTATCTTACCTTCTCTAGGGTGCGAAAGATTTTTCACATCAATAAACGAATGTTCACAGTCGCGCAAAGTGAACGTCCTACACAGGTAAGCATGGCTGTGTAACGCCTATTCGTTTATTTTGTGTATTTTTTAAGTGATTTTAGATGACACTCAAAACTTTTGCTGGTGTGTCGTCAGAGAACGTAACATTGGATGTGCGGAACGTCTACTATGAGATGCCCGATTTCAATCCAACGCATTTCGCTATGGTTGCTGCGTATCGAATTGAAATATATCAAGTGTTGCGCATAGAGGCTGTGCGTAAATCGGTTGAGAAGGAAACTAATGCTGTGCTGAAGTTCTACTGCTTGTACGTGAACTATCATCCATTGGCCTTGTGTGAGGTAATGACTGCTTACTGAATACAAGTAAGTAAATTATATAACTTTCTTAGATGTTATAGGTATATAATTGAAGCCATACATCGGCATCATAATAATATATAATTATGAATAGTTTAATCATAACAGGCCAATATTTTATATTTCTATGTTGAACATGTACTTACTTTATTTATTGGAATTTTTATTAAAAATTGTATCTTCTGTTTCATTTATGAACAAAATTGGAAGCTTTTGTTTTGTATTATATTCAGCTTGGGGTAAAATCGGTATTATTTATCAAAAAATGACAATAGCTAAATTTGCTGACAAAAAGAAAGATGTTGAAATTTTTTTTTACAAAAATGAAGGTGAAATCTATTGAATCGAAAGGGGAGATCTAACGGATGATATCTTTTCAGTCTTCTACATTGTTCGCTATTATCCAGCAGTTGGATTGCAAGTACGTTATAATGGTAATGTGTATTAAATTCTTCTATAGTTTCTTTTACAATGAGCATTAAAAGTCTCGATGGAGGACGTCATTACTACCAAAAAAAAAAAAACGTGCACCCACTAACATATAGTTAGAAGAACTTTAATTTAAAAGGCTTGAACAATTTGAAAGTGAAATATTTCTTTATCTTACTCTAAAACCTTTTGTTTGATTAGAAAATGTCATCAGCCGAAATTTGAGCATGTTTGGTTACCTTAACATAGGTAACCCATGCTAATTTTCCAGCAAGACGGAGGTTTCAACAGGTAAGTTCTTTTTGGATAATTATTTAAATGAAAAATGATTTAAATATCTGCACAGATAAAATACGAAGACGAAGTCAAACTCAAACAAATCAACAAATGATCAACCTGCTGATGAATATGACGACTGGAGAGATGATTGATAACATGACAATGAAACTTATTCGGAAATAGCGCCCAGTGGTGGCGCAAAAACTATTAATCACGCAAGACACGCTAACGCACTCACACATTCCGCTAGCAATTACACAGCAACTGTATAATATTAATATTTTCTTTCAAATATTATTATTATACAAGTATTTACTTAATAATTAACCTTTTTCTTCAGATATTATTATTATATTTATTTTGTTAATCTTTTTTCAGATATTATTAATATTTTTATTTAATAAATTTTTTTTTCAGATATTATTAAGTTTTTCTTTCAGATACTTTTACTTTATTATTTTTATTTATTTAATCTTATTTTGCAGAGTTTATTATATTTTCTTTTAGATATTATTATCATTTTCAATTAATTAAATGATCATATATTATTACCATTTTTATTTAATTAGTCTTTATTTTCAGATATTAATAATCCTATTTTATGAAATATATTTGTATACATATGTTTTAAATATGTAGTTAAAACTGTAATCCTCTCAATAATTATTATTACTACTATTATAATTAGAATTATTTCGGATCAAAATGTTTGTTTAAACTTCTAAAAAAAGTTTAAATTAGGAATCAGAAAATTCAACCATGCATCAGCTGACGATTATTGATATTAGAGCAGTCCAGCTTTACCAATGGTACCTATGAAACAAGGTAGACAAACGACGTCCATGATTTCAGCAGATTGACTAACCTAAAATCAAAAAAACAAATTTCAGGTTAACCTGTAGGTAAATATCTATCGCCGGGACTAGAATCTTTTACAAATCTTGAAAATTAAATTTTTAAATGCTTTCAAACAATAATTCCCAAAATTTTATGTTTTTTGCGACTACTTATTTATGAAAAAAAAAACTTTTCAAAATTCAGAAATTCTAGTTTGGGAGATAGCCACATGTATGACGAAACTACTGTTCAAATTTTCAAGCAATTGATGGAACCGTTTATGAGAAATCGTGGACGTTAGTTTGAAAAATGTAGTTTCGAGAAAAACACGTTTAAAGATTCACGTGTGTAGGCCACACGCTCTAAAGACCACATTTCTTACTCCTGTAACTTATGTATGCAAAAAAAAAAACGATTTTTTGAAACCGTCACACGGGATGACCCCCTTAAAGTTGAATTAAACTTGTATATAAGGACAAGAAAATCCATAATAAAATCGGAATGTATATATTCTCACTCAAATACAAATATTTTCTGTCCTCCACCAGCAGTAAGATATTAAAGAAGCTATATTGAGTTACCAGTCGAGTTATTGGTGTGCGCATAAATTAACCGATGATCATATACATCCAAATAGCTTCCAAAAAATGAAGGTTAAATTTGTATCTCAGGTATTGCGTAATATGGTCTCTAAAAAGTGCTTGTAGGTTCCCCTGAGCAGTTCGAATTTTTAGATGAGGCCGAAAAAATTTTAAAAATTATTCGGAACGTAGATGAGTTAGAAAACAACATAACTAATAATTTTAGTTTTCTAAAGGGGTGGGTACTTAATACCTATAAACATTTTAATACGGTGGTGGCGATGTTTGTCATACTCATGATTTCCATACTTGAAGACGAGTCGACTATGTATATCAGGACAGTTTGGAACATTTTTTTTGCCAGATTAGAAGCAGTAACGCCCAATACGTTCTCTAGTTTATTTAGGAAATCATGTGGCTTACGTTATGTAAACATAGTAACAAAAGGAAACTGTTAGCTGCCTTTATTTAAGTTTTTATTTCAAAATTTGAATACGCACACACTCCCTGCAAGTACATTATTTAGGAGGTGAAATTCCTTCAAACGAATTAATCTTCTTTATCAATATCAAACAGTCAAATGTAATTTAGTGAATCCGCATAAAGAATTTGTTGCATTTGTAAAATCCTTAGAAACAAAGTGCTTAGAAGAATTCGACAGTATTTGCCATAAGATAGGAATAAGAGATATTCTTTTTAATGAAAGATATTATGCCCTTTTTGTGTTGTGTTGTGAAAGTTGTGACTCCATAATAGTTAAAGCCTGTTTCATTAGAATAAGAATGTATTTTTTAACTAAATTTTTCAATAAAGAAATTATTGTTCCTAATTTTAAAAATAAAAGTTTGTGTTTTTCACACGTGTTGGGATTTATCTTTCTTTTTTAGTGGTTTACAATACAAAATAAAAAGAAAAAATGATTTAAACAGATAGGCTAGAACAAATAGACTCTAAAATTAGAATTACATTTTTTTTAAAGTAAAATTTGAATTTGGGATTTAAATATAGGCATTTTTATATATGTACAAGAGGTCCCCGCCCACGCGTTGCTGTGGCTAAGGTAGACATTAATTTAGACAAATTTGAAAATCATTGATCAATTTTTTCGACTTATTATTAAACACAAAAACACAAATAAATATAAAATATATTCTGTTGATTTTTTTATTCTATTAATTTTATATTCAAGTTTGTAACAAATGAGCCATTTTCAAAGTTGTTAGTTGATAACATTTGATATTATGAAAAAGGCTAATGTTTATAGTTTTTAATTATAAACATTTTCAAATTCAATTTAATTCAGCTCTTCTGTATCGTACATCTGACAGTATCATTGGACAACAAGAAGATAATTTCTCTATTATATTTTCCAGTGAGAGTGGTTGCTACAAGAATGTTATCTGCAGTATTTTTAATTACCAACCATTGCAGCACCGTTGCATAATTGAGTTCGATTGAAATTACGCTGAATAATAATAGTTGAACAATTTTCAACCGAAATTATGTGAAGTTATTCCGAGTATACAAGTATTTGATAACGTACGTTTTAATTTTCATCAACAACAGTAGTAAACATTGTATAAGCCTATATATGTAGATTTATACAATGGACTCAAGCGAAAACAATGAAATGGAACTGAATACGGATAGTAAATATATATAATAGTAATGTTCAATTCTTGTTTAATAAATAAAAAGTAATAGGATACCCTGGTCTGAGGACGGAGAAGTGGCCGTTCTCGATTTGTGGGCAGATCACGCTGCCGATCTCCGCGGTGCGCCGAAAAATAAACACATTTATGCCGAAATGGCAAGTGAACTCTGCAAGTTAGGACACAACTACAGCGCGAGGAACGTTCAAGTGAACGTGGTAAATTTTACACAGCGGTATAGGTAACGAAAAATATGAAATTAATATTGTATTAAAACCCATACAAATATATTGTTGTTATAGAATGGAGAAAACGGAAATGTATTCGTCTGGTGGGTCACCCTCGACATGGCCTTTTTACGGAAGAGTCCATTGGATAATTGAATACTTTTAGCCAGCTGATGCTCGAAAGTATTGAGTAATATGTTTATTTATAAATGAGACAACTAATGTACAGAGCTTTGTAATAGCAAGTTTTATTTATTTAAATATAATACAACAATACATCGCCGCTGTACTCCCCCGTACGTCACTACCCTCCCCAATAACCCCGACGAAGCCACCGCCAAGCACCTCAGCTGCTGTAAGCGATCCTAAAAGAAAACAAGTTAAGAAGGGCTAAGGGCTTTTAATACTCTTGCAACTTGCGTTAGGTATTGCGTGTATGGGAGATATGGGTAGCATTGACCAGATTTTATCTATTTTTGGCTTTCCGACAGATTATTAACAGAAAAAGATGCTCTCTGAGCTTCATTAAGGTACCTCACTTACCATACCAATAAAAATGAGTAATTAGACACTCTCACAAAGTATTGTGAACAAAACACCCGTGTAATTTGTATACGTAATATTAAATTATTAAAATTTTGTTTATTAACGCAATTAAATAATAATTATAATTCATTTGCAAACGCTCACTGTACGAGTGGAAGCACGGATCGCAAAAATGAGTCAAACTGTTTTTACCGAGTAGAGTGGTGTGTATGTGTAGGGAAGGCTTATCTCATTTAAACATCCTGGGCCCCCTAAGAGAATTTTTTGCCTAGTATTACTCGTAGTCGGCGTACTGCTGGTGGAGTAGCCTAGGGCGTAGCATACATGCTGTAAACGTTGAAAACGGCTTTGATTTTAAAACTTATTGTATTTAGGTGTGTTTACGGTAAGCAATTTTACTGATTTTTGCTCTTGTTTTTACATTTTACGGAATTATTAGTAAGGACACAACCTCCAAGGTGTGGCGTTCTTTGGCCTCTTGTAGAGGTCCTTTAAATATTATTTATTCCATCGGCATCATTAATGATAGCGAGTCCACGCCTAACTCAGGTGTGGCCAGAATGGATGCTCCTTTGAGACCTTTGAAGAGGAATCTTGCGAGAGTTAGATTTGTGTTTCGCTCACTTTTTTGAAGTGAGATTTACAACTTTTACAAGTGTTTCCCATAAACTACCCGTATGATGAGCGCTTAGATATTTGCGATAAGTGCGACCTTTGCTTTTTCTAAGTCTGGGTGCGTCACTGGAGTGTTATATACATAATTATGTAAATAGAGGGGTCGATTTTTCGACTTTCTTCGGACAATTTTGTTATATGTTATATTAAGTGCGTATGCACTAATTTGGCAAGTAGTAGCGCGCCATATAGCTCAAGATTTTTGAAGCGGGATTTTTGTATCATTATTGACGAAAGCCATTCCCGGGGTCGAAAAGTTAAAAAAGTTAATATATATGTATGTGTTTTTATATTATCGCAACCTGTTGCTACAGAGTATAATAGTTTTGTTCACCTAACGGTTGTTTGTATCACCTAAAACTAATCGAGTTAGATATAGGGTTATATATATATAAATGATCAGTATGAAGAGACGAGTTGAAATCCGGGTGACTGTCTGTCCGTCCGTCCGTCTGTCAGTCCGTGCAAGCTGTAACTTGAGTAAAAATTGAGATATTTTTATGAAACTTGGTAGACATGTTTCTTGGTACCGTGAGACGGTTGGTATTGCAGATGGACGTAATCGGACCACTGCCACGCCCACAAAACGCCATTTATCAAAAACAAATAAATTGCCATAACTAAGCTCCGCAATAAGATACAAGACTGTTATTTGGTACAGATCGCATTAGGGAGGGGCATCTGCAGTTAAAATTTTTTTTTTTTAAGTGGGCGTGGTCCCGCCTCTAATAGGTTTAATGTGCATGTCTCCTAAATCGCTAACGCTATAATAACATAATTCACTGGAAGCAAATGTTTTTAGAACCTCTACCTACAGTGTGAAAATAATCGGGTGGCAACTCCGCCCACTCCCCATATAACGGTACTGTTAAAAACTACTAAAAGCGCGATAAATCAAGCACTCAACACGCCAGAGACATTAAATTTTATCTCTGGGATGGTACGAGATGACTTTATAGGAACCGCGTTCAAAATTAGACAGTGGGCGTGGCACAGCCCACTTTTAGGTGAAAACCCATATCTAGGGATCTGCTTAACCGATTTCAACCAAATTCGGTGCATAACGTTCTATTTATATTTCTATGTTATATTGCAAAAATGGGCTAAATCGGACTACAACCACGCCTATTTCCCATATAACACCATTTTCAATTCCATCTGATTCTTTCACTTTCCACTATGCATATCAAGCAACAATGATTATATCGGGGTAAAACTTTGCGTGAATAATACGTTTAATGTATGCCACCTTGTGGCCAAAAATTGTCTAAATCGAACCAAAACTGTTCAAGCCCCTAAGTACTAAATATGTAGACCCCAGTGCCTATAGTTGACCTTCTACCGAAAATATCAGCCAATCCACAAAGAAATCTCAAACGAGTATACCATTTGATTTTGCGAGAGTATAAAATGTTCGGTTACATCCGAACTTAGCCCTTCCTTACTTGTTAATATTGGGGTTGTCAAAGGAAATTCTGACTTTATTTTTTATAATTTTTCTGCCAATTCGTGAACAGTTGGAAAATTGGCTTTAGTGGTAGTCGTACGACGTACTGGCCATTATTTGATCGAGTAGGTGTAGTAGTGAAGGGGCGTTTTTCTAACTCCCTCAATTTCCTCAATTGTGAATTAACGTATTCTTTAGGGGTTTCGTCAACTTGAGTTGTTGATGTGGAAACTGGTTCTGTAACTAGCCCACTTACAATCCATTCAAATATAGTGTTTTGGGCTAGAAGGGTGGTTGAAATTTTTTCAACCCCTTCAAGTATTATTTGCGGTATAAGGTCGCTGCCTATTATAATATCTATTTGAGCGGGGGTGTTGCAGTTAGGATCTGCCAGCTTTAGGTGTGAAACCTTTTCCCAATGTTTGCTATTTATATGATAGCTTGGAAGCATATTTGTTAGCTGCGGTAAGACTATAGCTTCTGCTTTAATTCTCCTATCCGGTTTGGGGGGAAATTAGGGTAATGGGGCAGATTTTATTAGAGTTTTGAACTACTCTTCCATCCATTCCTGTAATTTCAAAGTTGACTTGTTTTGTTGGCAGTTGGAGCCTATTTTGTGCCCTAGACGCTATTAATGATCGTTGTGATCCTTGGTCTATTAAGGCCCTAAGTTTAAACAGTTCGCCTCGGGGTTCGATAGAGACGACTGCTGGGGGTAGTAGTACTCTACTTTGATTTTCGCTGTGTAACGTTTAGGTTTTTAATGCCTTTGAGCAGCATGGTGCTTCTTGGCAATTTTCGAGATGTCTTTTTCGACAGTAGATGCAATTGAATTTGTTTTTGCAATTTTTATGAGTATGCATATGTGACAAGCAATTTGTACATAATCTTTTTGATCTTACAAAATTGTTTCTTTTGTGAATTTTTAATTTTTTAAATATCTCGCAACATTGTAGCTTATGCCCACTTGTGCATAGTTCGCATGACGTATGTTTATTCGGTTCGGATGTGAACGATTGCGTTTTGTAAAAGCTTCTGTATAATTTATTTTTGCTACTAGCTTGGGGTCTATTGAAGCTTCTATTGAGGTCGTGTTGAACAATTTTTGTTTTAATTAGTTTTTTATCTACCCTTTCAGCGATTTCGTACTGGGTAGTTAGAAAGTCATTCATTTGTTGTTGTGGGGCATTTCTTTCGTGATGAGAGCGATTGCTCCCATAAAAGTAACGATTTTTCTGGTAATGCGGCAGTGCATATGTTTACCAGTATAGGGTCCCAGCTGTCTGTGGGAATATTTGGGCCGATATAACCGACAAATAGGTTGAAACAGTGGATTGTAGTCTTATAAACTCTTCACTGGTTTCCATTTGAATCTTAGGCAAGTTTATTAGTGTCGTTACTTGTTTATCGACCAATATTCTTTCATTTTCATATCTGGATTTTAGAGCTTCCCAAGCCAAATTGAAATTTTCGTTATTAAGTGCGAACTGTTTGACTATTACGCCTGCTTGACCTTTTGTTTTGTAAAGGAGGTGATACAATTTTTGCCCTTTTGATAATTTTGGATGGTTGATGTAAACGGCTGTAAACATGTCCCGGAAGGTCGGCCATTTTTCATAACCTCCATGAAATGTTTCTGTGTCACATGCGGGCACCTCTAGGTGGATGCCTGAACTTGTCTCTTGATTTTGTACTTGTGGCAGCTCTACTCTCGGATGTGGAGTATGTGCAATAGCTTTTATTAGCTTAAACTGATTGGAGAGCATAGCTTTTGTGGCTTCGTACTGGTCTAAGCTGTTTTCATAATTTGTGAAAGCCGAGGTTTTGAAATTTTGTGGTAGATCTGATAACTCAGTTTCTACTATGGCGTCATGAGCCGCATGGAGACGAGCCAAAAAATTGTTAAGATTTTGCCTTTTTATTTCTAATAACGATTCCGAATTGTCTTGAATCGGTGAAGATGAAAATCAAGTGCAGTATCGTGTTAATCTGTCACTCTCAGAAATGAATTTGGTGGCACAAATATCTTTGCCTTTTATATGCTTTGTGGTAACCTGTCTTGCGCGTGTAGCTTCTGCAGGTGTAATTTGATTTTTATCCACATTCATCATATTTGTAGTATGTTAAAATATTTGTCAAAACGAATTAAATGTTTCTCAGTGTAAACTGTATTTATTTGCAATATGATTTTGTTGTGGTTTTATTTTGAATGTATTGCTTTAATTAATTTAATTATTAAAAATCGCACTTTTAATTCAATAATACTTTTTATGTCCTTATGTTGATGTATTAAGGTACACCCTAATACACGGACTTGTTAGTACATATTTATGTGCTCGTGAAATTGAGAGCTCGTTGAAGAGATCAACACACTTTGTACAGATCAATGTGCTTATATTTTTTTTGTGTCCGCAATCCTGCTTGTTTGTTACAAGGGGTATTGCGGGATATATGCGGACTTTGACAAAATGCACACCTACAATTTTATATGTTTTAATATGTATGTAATTTCTAGTAGTGTTAATTTTACTACAACGTTTATTATTTTATTTTTTTTGTAATTTTACAACGTTTTATATAAGTAAATTTTTTAAAGTGTAATGGAACCAATGTAAGTAGGGTATATAAGCATAGGCATATATTCTATGCATGTATAAATATGTATGTATATATGAATAATGTGCAGGTATTTTCCCTTATGTTTTTGTATATATATTTGTTTAGTAAAAATATATATATAACGACATATATAGATATAATATGTAAGCGTTAATTCGATATGCTTTTTGTATGTTTGTTGTTGTACTTTTATTTCTTTCTCTGTTTTATGTTTGATATTTTGCCTTTGCTTACTCATTGAATGCAATCCTGCTTATTGCTATATTAAGCATAAGGGGTATTGCTGAATTAATGTGCAAGTGTATACTTGAATTGGTTTTTTGGTTCTTGATGTTGTGTTCGAATACACGAAGATAAGCTATTAATTAGCAATAAGTTAAGATTCATTTTTTTTTAAATATATAAGTATGTATTTTGAAATATACATTATACCAGACTGTGGTCGGATTTTACCGCAAAATAAACTCGAAACTGTGACAGTTTGGTAACCGTTTATTATGCTGTTAAAACGGATTTTCTGTTACAGGTTTTATATTATAATATATAAAACTGAAATTTTTACATACATATACGCATAAAATAAGATATGTAAATGAAATAAATACGCTCTCTTTGTAGGGTATAAGGTTTGTACATATATATGCCTGTGCGTTTTGTGTCAATTCGTGTGCTTCTTCTCCAGCTGTTTACAGGTATGTTGTATTGTTGTTTTGTGTTTAAAAATGCGCGCCCGTTGTTATACTCCCGCAACATGTTGCTACAGAGTATAATCGTTTTGTTCCCCTAACGGTTGTTTGTATTAGCTAAAACCAATTGAGTTAGATATAGGGTTATATATATATAAATGATCAGGATGAAGAGACGAGTCGAAATCCGGGTGACTGTCTGTCCGTCCGTCCGTCTGTGCAAGCTGTAACTTGAGTAAAAATTGAGATATCTTTATGAAACTTGGTGCACACGTTTCTTGATACCGTAAGACGGTTGGTATTGCAGATGGTCGAAATAGGACCACTGCCACGCCCACAGAACACCATAAATCAAAAAAACCAAATTCGGTACATAATATTGTTCTCATATTTCTATGCTATAATGCGAAAATGAGCGAAATCGGATTACAACCACGCCTATTTCCCATATAACACCATTTTAAATTTCATCTGATTTTTTCACTTTCCACTATGCAAATCAAACAACAATGATTGTATCGGCGTAAAACTTTGCGTGAATAATGAATAGATAAAAAATTTTCAACCGAAATTATGTGAAGTATACAAGTATTCCGAGTATACAAGTATTTGATAACGTATGTTTTAATTTTCATCAACAACAGTAGTAAACATTGTATAAGCCTATATATGTAGATTTATACAATGGACTGAAGCGAAAACAATGAAATGGAACTGAATACGGATAGTAAATATATATGATAGTAAAGTTCAATTCTTTTTTAATAAATAAAAAGTAATAGGATACCCTGGTCTGAGGACGGAGAAGTGGCCGTTCTCGATTTGTGGGCAGATCACGCTGCCGATCTCCGCGGTGCGCCGAAAAATTAGCACATTTATGCCGAAATGGTAAGTGAACTCTGCAAGTTAGGACACAACTACAGCGCGAGGAACGTTCAAGTGAACGTGGTAAATTTTACACAGCGGTATAGGTAACGAAAAATATGAAATTAATATTGTATTAAAACCCATACAAATATATTGTTGTTATAGAATGGAGAAAACGGAAATGTATTCGTCTGGTGGGTCACCCTCGACATGGCCTTTTTACGGAAGAGTCCATTGGATAATTGAATACTTTTAGCCAGCTGATGCTCGAAAGTATTGAGTAATATGTTTATTTATAAATGAGACAACTAATGTACAGAGCTTTGTAATAGCAAGTTTTATTTATTTAAATATAATACAACAATACATCGCCGCTGTACTC
Organism: Bactrocera oleae; assembly: GCF_042242935.1. NCBI lineage: Eukaryota > Metazoa > Arthropoda > Insecta > Diptera > Tephritidae > Bactrocera > Bactrocera oleae. Next base: position 50,001,392 of record NC_091537.1, on the reverse strand, counting down.
CCCCGTACGTCACTACCCTCCCCAATAACCCCGACGAAGCCACCGCCAAGCACCTCAGCTGCTGTAAGCGATCCTAAAAGAAAACAAGTTAAGAAGGGCTAAGGGCTTTTAATACTCTTGCAACTTGCGTTAGGTATTGCGTGTATGGGAGATATGGGTAGCATTGACCAGATTTTATCTATTTTTGGCTTTCCGACAGATTATTAACAGAAAAAGATGCTCTCTGAGCTTCATTAAGGTACCTCACTTACCATACCAATAAAAATGAGTAATTAGACACTCTCACAAAGTATTGTGAACAAAACACCCGTGTAATTTGTATACGTAATATTAAATTATTAAAATTTTGTTTATTAACGCAATTAAATAATAATTATAATTCGTTTGCAAACGCTGTACGAGTGGAAGCACGGATCGCAAAAATGAGTCAAACTGGGATTAGATGTAGCGCGTAGGATTGTAGTTGTCGCAAAAACGAACAAAGGCAGCAAGCAGGAACCGTGTTGACTGACGCGTATAATCGAAAGTCGAGTTGCGCGCAGGATCGCTACTATTTCGAATGAGGTGTATCTGCTGCAGAGATCATCATTTTTGTTTGCTGAGGTGGTGTACAGGCGCGATGCTGTGGTGTCTTGTGTTGTCCCGTGTGGTGATGTATGAGTGTAGTGGGTTATACTAGGGCGCGCCAGTTTTTACCGAGTAGAGTGGTGTGTATGTGTAGGGAAGGCTTATCTCATTTAAACATCCTGGGCCCCCTAAGAGAATTTTTTGCCTAGTATTACTCGTAGTCGGCGTACTGCTGGTGGAGTAGCCTAGGGCGTGGCATACATGCTGTAAACGTTGAAAACGGCTTTGATTTTAAAACTTATTGTATTTAGGTGTGTTTACGGTAAGCAATTTTACTGATTTTTGCTCTTGTTTTTACATTTTACGGAGTTATTAGTAAGGACACAACCTCCAAGGTGTGGCGTTCTTTGGCCTCTTGTAGAGGTCCTTTAAATATTATTTATTCCATCGGCATCATTAATGATAGCGATTCCACGCCTAACTCAGGTGTGGCCAGAATGGATACTCCTTTGAGACCTTTGAAGAGGAATCTTGCGAGAGTTAGATTTGTGTTTCGCTCACTTTTTTGAAGTGAGATTTACAACTTTTACAAGTGTTTCCCATAAACTACCCGTATGATGAGCGCTTAGATATTTGCGATAAGTGCGACCTTTGCTTTTTCTAAGTCTGGGTGCGTCACTGGAGTGTTATATACATAATTATGTAAATAGAGGGGTCGATTTTTCGACTTTCTTCGGACAATTTTGTTATATGTTATATTAAGTGCGTATGCACTAATTTGGCAAGTAGTAGCGCGCCATATAGCTCAAGATTTTTGAAGCGGGATTTTTGTATCATTATTGACGAAAGCCATCCTGCGGGGTCGAAAAGTTAAAAAAGTTAATATATATGTATGTGTTTTTATATTCTCGCAACCTGCTGCTACAGAGTATAATAGTTTTGTTCACCTAACGGTTGTTTGTATCACCTAAAACTAATCGAGTTAGATATAGGGTTATATATATATAAATGATCAGTATGAAGAGACGAGTTGAAATCCGGGTGACTGTCTGTCCGTCCGTCCGTCTGTCAGTCCGTGCAAGCTGTAACTTGAGTAAAAATTGAGATATTTTTATGAAACTTGGTAGACATGTTTCTTGGTACCGTGAGACGGTTGGTATTGCAGATGGACGTAATCGGACCACTGCCACGCCCACAAAACGCCATTAATCAAAAACAAATAAATTGCCATAACTAAGCTCCGCAATAAGATACAAGACTGTTATTTGGTACACAGGATCACATTAGGGAGGGGCATCTGCAGCTAAAATTTTTTTTTAAGTGGGCGTGGTCCCGCCTCTAATAGGTTTAATGTGCATATCTCCAAAACCGCTAACGCTATAATAACATAATTCACTGGAAGCAAATGTTTTTAGAACCTCTACCTACAGTGTGAAAATAATCGGGTGGCAACTCCGCCCACTCCCCATATAACGGTACTGTTAAAAACTACTAAAAGCGCGATAAATCAAGCACTCAACACGCCAGAGACATTAAATTTTATCTCTGGGATGGTACGAGATGACTTTATAGGAACCGCGTTCAAAATTAGACAGTGGGCGTGGCACAGCCCACTTTTAGGTGAAAACCCATATCTTGGGATCTGCTTAACCGATTTCAACCAAATTCGGTGCATAACGTTCTATATATATTTCTATGTTATATTGCAAAAATGGGCTAAATCGGACTACAACCACGCCTATTTCCCATATAACACCATTTTCAATTCCATCTGATTCTTTCACATGCATATCAAGCAACAATGATTATATCAGGGTAAAACTTTGCGTGAATAATACGTTTAATGTATGCCACCTTGTGGCCAAAAATTGTCTAAATCGAACCAAAACTGTTCAAGCACCTAAGTACTAAATATGTGGACCCCAGTGCCTATAGTTGACCTTCTACCGAAAATATCAGCCAATCCACAAAGAAATCTCAAACGAGTATACCATTTGATTTTGCGAGAGTATAAAATGTTCGGTTACATCCGAACTTAGCCCTTCCTTGCTTGTTAATATTGGGGTTGTCAAAGGAAATTCTGACTTTATTTTATATAATTTTTCTGCCAATTCGTGAAGAGTTGGAAAATTGGCTTTAGTGGTAGTCGTACGACGTACTGGCCATTATTTGATCGAGTAGTCGTAATTGCTGGGGTTGTAATTGATATGAAGGGGCTTTTTTCTAACTCCCTCAATTTCCTCAATTGTGAATTAACGTATTTTTTAGGGGTTTCGTCAACTTGAGTTGTTGATGTGGAAACTGGTTCTGTAACTAGTCCACTTACAATCCAACCAAATATAGTGTTTTGGGCTAGAAGGGTGGTTGAAATTTATTCAACCCCTTCAAGTATTATTTGCGGTATAAGGTCGCTGCCTATTATAATATCTATTTGAGCGGGGGTGTTGCAGTTAGGATCTGCCAGCTTTAGGTGTGAAACCTTTTCCCAATGTTTGCTATTTGCCTAGACGCTATTAATGATCGTTGTGATCCTTGGTCTATTAAGGCCCTAAGTTTAAACAGTTCGCCTCGGGGTTCGATAGAGACGACTGCTGTGGGTAGTAGTACTCTACTTTGATTTTCGCTGTATAACGTTTAGGTTTTTAATGCCTTTGAGCAGCATGGTGCTTCTTGGCAATTTTCGAGATGTCTTTTTCGACAGTAGATGCAATTGAATTTGTTTTTGCAATTTTTATGAGTATGCATATGTGACAAGCAATTTGTACATAATCTTTTTGATCTTACAAAATTGTTTCTTTTGTGAATTTTTAATTTTTTAAATATCTCGCAACATTGTAGCTTATGCCCACTTGTGCATAGTTCGCATGACGTATGTTTATTCGGTTCGGATGTGAACGATTGCGTTTTGTAAAAGCTTCTGTATAATTTATTTTTGCTACTAGCTTGGGGTCTATTGAAGCTTCTATTGAGGTCGTGTTGAACAATTTTTGTTTTAATTAGTTTTTTATCTACCCTTTCAGCGATTTCGTACTGGGTAGTTAGAAAGTCATTCATTTGTTGCCACGTGGGGCATTTCTTTCGTGATGAGAGCGATTGCTCCCATAAAAGTAACGATTTTTCTGGTAATGCGGCAGTGCATATGTTTACCAGTATAGGGTCCCAGCTGTCTGTGGGAATATTTGGGCCGATATAACCGACAAATAGGTTGAAACAGTGGATTGTAGTCTTATAAACTCTTCACTGGTTTCTATTTGAATCTTAGGCAAGTTTATTAGTGTCGTTACTTGTTTATCGACCAATATTCTTTCATTTTCATATCTGGATTTTAGAGCTTCCCAAGCCAAATTGAAATTTTCGTTATTAAGTGCGAACTGTTTGACTATTACGCCTGCTTGACCTTTTGTTTTGTAAAGGAGGTGATACAATTTTTGCCCTTTTGATAATTTTGGATGGTTGATGTAAACGGCTGTAAACATGTCCCGGAAGGTCGGCCATTTTTCATAACCTCCATGAAATGTTTCTGTGTCACATGTGGGCACCTCTAGGTGGATGCCTGAACTTGTCTCTTGATTTTGTACTTGTGGCAGCTCTACTCTCGGATGTGGAGTATGTGCAATAGCTTTTATTAGCTTTAACTGATCGGAGAGCATAGCTTTTGTGGCTTCGTACTGGTCTAAGCTGTTTTCATATTTTGTGAAAGCCGAGGTTTTGAAATTTTGTGGTAGATCTGATAACTCAGTTTCTACTATGGCTTCATGAGCCGCATGGAGACGAGCCAAAAAATTGTTAAGATTTTGCCTTTTTATTTCTAATAACGATTCCGAATTGTTTTGAATCGGTGAAGATGAAAATCGAGTGCAGTATCGTGTTAATCTGTCACTCTCAGAAATGAATTTGGTGGCACAAATATCTTTGCCTTTTATATGCTTTGTGGTAACCTGTCTTGCGCGTGTAGCTTCTGCAGGTGTAATTTGATTTTTATCCACATTCATCATATTTGTAGTATGTTAAAATATTTGTCAAAACGAATTAAATGTTTCTCAGTGTAAACTGTATTTATTTGCAATATGATTTTGTTGTGGTTTTATTTTGAATGTATTGCTTTAATTAATTTAATTATTAAAAATCGCACTTTTAATTCAATAATACTTTTTATGTCCTTATGTTGATGTATTAAGGTACACCCTAATACACGGACTTGTTAGTACATATCTATGTGCTCGTGAAATTGAGAGCTCGTTGAAGAGATCAACACACTTTGTACAAATCAATGTGCTTATATTTTTTTTGTGTCCGCAATCCTGTTTGTTTGTTACAAGGGGTATTGCTGCTTCTAGTAGAGTTAATTTTACTACAACGTTTATTATTTTATTTTTTTTGTAATTTTACAACGTTTTATATTATATAAGTAAATTTTTTAAAGTGTAATGGAACCAATGTAAGTAGGGTATATAAGCATAGGCATATATTCTATGCATGTATAAATATGTATGTATATAAGAATAATGTGCAGGTACTTTCCCTTATGCACTTTGTAAATATATTTTTGTATATATATTTGTTTAGTAAAAATATATATATAACGACATATATAGATATAATATGTAAGCGTTAATTCGATATGCTTTTTGTATGTTTGTTGTTGTACTTTTTCTTTCTCTGTTTTATGTTTAATATTTTACCTTTGCTTGCTCATTGAATGCAATCCTGCTTATTGCTATATTAAGCATAAGGAGTATTGCTGGATTAATGTGCAAGTGTATACTTGAATTGGTTTTTTGGTTCTTGATGTTGTGTTCGAATACACGAAGATAAGCTATTAATTAGCAATAAGTTAAGATTCATTTTTTTTTTAATATATAAGTATGTATTTTGAAATATACATTATACCAGACTGTGGTCGGGTTTTACCGCAAAATAAACTCGAAACTGTGACAGTTTGGTAACCGTTTATTATGCTGTTAAAACGGATTTTCTGTTACAGGTTTTATATTATAATATATAAAACTGAAATTTTTACATACATATACGCATAAAATAAGATATGTAAATGAAATAAATACGCTCTCTTTGTAGGGTATAAGGTTTGTACCTATATATGCCTGTGCGTTTTGTGTCAATTCGTGTGCTTCTTCTCCAGCTGCTTACAGGTATGTTGTATTGTTGTTTTGTGTTTAAAAATGCGCGCCCGTTCTTATACTCCCGCAACATGTTGCTACAGAGTATAATAGTTTTGTTCACCTAACGGTTGTTTGTATTTGCTAAAACTAATTGAGTTAAATATTATAGATATAGGGTTATATTAATTATATATAAATGATCAGGGTGAAGAGACGAGTTAAAATCCGGGTGACTGTCTGTCCGTCCGTCCGTCTGTGCAAGCTGTCACTTGAGTAAAAATTGAGATATCTTTATGAAACTTGGTGCACACGTTTCTTGATACCGTAAGACGGTTGGTATTGCAGATGGTCGAAATAGGACCACTGCCACGCCCACAGAACGCCATTAATCAAAAACAAATAAACTGTTAAAACTAAGCTCCACAATAAGATACAAGGCTGGTATTTGGCACACAGGATCGCATTAGGGAGAGCCACAGTGGTTGAACTTTTTTTTTTTAAAGTTGGCGTGGTTCCGTCCTTAATAGGTTTAATGTGCATATCTCCTAAACTGCTAAAGCTATAATAACAACTCACTGACAACAAATGTTTTTAGCAGCTCTATCTACGGTGTGAAAATGGGTGAAATCGGGTGTCAACCCCACTCCCCATATAACGGTAAACATCAAGAACCAGAACTTTGTAACAGCAAGTTTTATTTATTTAAATATAATACAACAATACATCGCCGCTGTACTCCTCGTACGTCACTACCCTCACCAATAACCCCGACGAAGCCATCGCCAAGCACCTCAGCTGCTGTAAGCGATCCAAAAAGAAAACAAGTTAAGAAGGGCTAAGGGCTTTTAATACTCTTGCAACTTGCGTTAGGTATTGCGTGTATGGGAGATATGGGTAGCATTGACCAGATTTTATCTATTTTTGGCTTTCCGACAGATTATTAACAGAAAAAGATGCTCTCTGAGCTTCATTAAGGTACCTCACTTACCATACCAATAAAAATGAGTAATTAGACACTCTCACAAAGTATTGTGAACAAAACACCCGTGTAATTTGTATACGTAATATTAAATTATTAAAATTTTGTTTATTAACGTAATTAAATAATAATTATAATTCGTTTGCAAACGCTGTACGAGTGGAAGCACGGATCGCAAAAATGAGTCAAACTGGGATTAGATGTAGCGCGTAGGATTGTAGTTGTCGCAAAAACGAACAAAGGCAGCAAGCAGGAACCGTGTTGACTGACGCGTATAATCGAGAGTTGAGTTGCGCGCAGGATCGCTACTATTTCGAATGAGGTGTATCTGCTGCAGAGATCATCATTTTTGTTTGCTGAGGTGGTGTACAGGCGCGATGCTGTGGTGTCTTGTGTTGTCCCGTGTGGTGATGTATAAGTGTAGTGGGTTATACTAGGGCGCGCCAGTTTTTACCGAGTAGAGTGGTGTGTATGTGTAGGGAAGGCTTATCTCATTTAAACATCCTCTGCCCCCTAAGAGAATTTTTTGCCTAGTATTACTCGTAGTCGGCGTACTGCTGGTGGAGTAGCCTAGGGCGTGGCATACATGCTGTAAACGTTGAAAACGGCTTTGATTTTAAAACTTATTGTATTTAGGTGTGTTTACGGTAAGCAATTTTACTGATTTTTGCTCTTGTTTTTACATTTTACGGAATTATTAGTAAGGACACAACCTCCAAGGTGTGGCGTTCTTTGGCCTCTTGTAGAGGTCCTTTAAATATTATTTATTCCATCGGCATCATTAATGATAGCGATTCCACGCCTAACTCAGGTGTGGCCAGAATAGATGCTCCTTTGAGACCTTTGAAGAGGAATCTTGCGAGAGTGAGATTTGTGTTTCGCTCACTTTTTTGAAGTGAGATTTACAACTTTTACAAGTGTTTCCCATAAGCTACCCGTATGATAAGCGCTTAGATATTTGCGATAAGTGCGACCTTTGCTTTTTGTAAGTATGGGTGCGTCACTGGAGTGTTATATACATAATTATGTAAATAGAGGTGTCGATTTTTCGACTTTCTTCGGACAATTTTGTTATATGTTATATTAAGTGCGTATGCACTAATTTGGCAAGTAGTAGCGCGCCATATAGCTCAAGATTTTTGAAGCGGGATTTTTGTATCATTATTGACGAAAGCCATCCTGCGGGGTCGAAAAGTTAAAAAAGTTAATATATATGTATGTGTTTTTATACTCTCGCAACCTATTGCTACAGAGTATAATAGTTTTGTTCACCTAACGGTTGTTTGTATCACCTAAAACTAATCGAGTTAGATATAGGGTTATATATATATAAATGATCAGTATGAAGAGACGAGTTGAAATCCGGGTGACTGTCTGTCCGTCCGTCCGTCTGTCCGTCCGTGGTAGACATGTTTCTTGGTACCGTGAGACGGTTGGTATTGCAGATGGACGTAATCGGACCACTGCCACGCCCACAAAACGCCATTTATCAAAAACAAATAAATTGCCATAACTAAGCTCCGCAATAAGATACAAGACTGTTATTTGGTACAGATTGTATTAGGGAGGGGCATCTGCAGTTAAAATTTTTTTTTTAAAGTGGGCGTGGTCCCGCCTCTAATAGATTTAATGTGCATATCTCCTAAATCGCTGACGCTATAATAACATAATTCACTGGAAGCAAATGTTTTTAGAACCTCTACCTACCGTGTGAAAATAATCGGGTGGCAACTCCGCCCACTCCCCATATAACGGTACTGTTAAAAACTACTAAAAGCGCGATAAATCAAGCACTCAACACGCCAGAGACATTAAATTTTATCTCTGGAATTGTATGAGATGACTTTATAGGAACCGCGTTCAAAATTAGACAGTGGGCGTGGCACAGCCCACTTTTAAGTGAAAACTCATATCTTGGGATCTGCTTAACCGATTTCAACCAAATTCGGTGCATAACGTTCTATTTATATTTCTATGTTATATTGCGAAAATGGGCTAAATCGGACTTTTCAATTCCATCTGATTCTTTCACTTTCCACTACGCATATCAAGCAACAATGATTATATCGGGGTAAAACTTTGCGTGAATAATACGTTTAATGTATGCCACCTTGTGATCAAAAATTGTCTAAATCGAACCAAAACTGTTCAAGCCTCTAAGTACTAAATATGTGGACCCCAGTGCCTATAGTTGACCTTCTACCGAAAATATCAGCCAATCCACAAAGAAATCTCAAACGAGTATACCATTTGATTTTGCGAGAGTATAAAATGTTCGGTTACATCCGAACTTAGCCCTTCCTTGCTTGTTAATATTGGGGTTGTCAAAGGAAATTCTGACTTTATTTTATATAATTTTTCTGCCAATTCGTGAAGAGTTGCAAAATTGGCTTTAGTGATAGTCGTACGACGTACTGGCCATTATTTGATCGAGTAGTCGTAATTGCTGGGGTTGTAATTGATATGAAGGGGCGTTTTTCTAACTCCATAAATTTTCTCAATTTTTAATTAACGTATTCTTCAGGGGTTTCGTCAACTTGAGTTGTTGATGTGGAAACTGGTTCTGTAACTAGTCCACTTGCAATCCAACCAAATATAGTGTTTTGGGCTAGAAGGGTGGTTGACATTTTTTCAACCCCTTCAAGTATTATTTGCGGTATAAGGTCGCTGCCTATTATAATATCTATTTGAAGGGGGTGTTACAGTTAGGATCTGCCAGCTTTAGGTGTGAAACCTTTTCCCAATGTTTGCTATTTATATGATAGCTTGGAAGCATATTTGTTAGCTGCGGTAAGACTATAGCTTCTGCTTTCTCCTATCCGTTTTGGGGGGAAATTAGGGTAATGGGGCAGATTTTATTAGAGTTTTGAACTACTCTTCCACCCATTCCTGTAATTTCAGAGTTGACTTGTTTTGTTGGCAGTTGTAGCCTATTTTGTGCCTTAGACGCTATAAATGATCGTTGTGATCCTTGGTCTATTAAGGCCCTAAGTTTAAACAGTTCGCCTCGGTGTTCGATAGAGACCACTGCTGTGGGTAGTAGTACTCTACTTTGATTTTCGCTGTGTAACGTTAACGTTTTTAATGCCTTTGAGCAGCATGGTGCTTCTTGGCAATTTTCGAGATGTCTTTTTCGACAGTAGATGCAATTGAATTTGTTTTTGCAATTTTTATGAGTATGCATATGTGACAAGCAATTTGTACATAATCTTTTTGATCTTACAAAATTGTTTCTTTTGTGAATTTTTAATTTTTTAAATATCTCGCAACATTGTAGCTTATGCCCTCTTGTGCATAGTTCGCATGACGTATGTTTATTCTGTTCGGATGTGAACGATTGCGTTTTGTAAAAGCTTCTGTATAATTTATTTTTGCTACTAGCTTGGGATCTATTGAAGCTTCTATTGAGGTCGTGTTGAACAATTTTTGTTTTAATTAGTTTTTTATCTACCCTTTCAGCGATTTCGTACTGGGTAGTTAGAAAGTCATTCATTTGTTGCCACGTGGGAAATGTTCTGTGTCACATGCGGGCACCTCTAGGTGGATGCCTGAACTTGTCTCTTGATTTTGTACTTGTAGCAGCTCTACTCTCGGATGTGGAGTATGTGCAATAGCTTTTATTAGCTTTAACTGATCGGAGAGCATAGCTTTTGTGGCTTGGTACTGGTCTAAGCTGTTTTCATAATTTGTGAAAGCCGAGGTTTTGAAATTTTGTGGTAGATCTGATGACTCAGTTTCTACTATGGCGTCATGAGCCGCATGGAGACGAGCCAAAAAATTGTTAAGATTTTGCCTTTTTATTTCTAATAACGATTCCGAATTGTCTTGAATCGGTGAAGATGAAAATCGAGTACAGTATGGTGTTAATCTGTCACTCTCAGAAATGAATTTGGTGGCACAAATATCTTTGCTTTTTATTTGCTTTGTGGTAACCTGTCTTGCGCGTGTAGCTTCTGCAGGTGTAATTTGATTTTTATCCACATTCATCATATTTTTAGTATGTTAAAATATTTGTCAAAACGAATGTATTTATTTGCAATATGATTTTGTTGTGGTTTTATTTTGAATGTATTGCTTTAATTAATGTAATTATTAAAAATCGCACTTTTAATTCAATAATACTTTTTATCTCATTTCTAGTAGTGTTAATTTTACTACAACGTTTATTATTTTATTTTTTTTGTAATTTTACAACGTTTTATATAAGTAAATTTTTTAAAGTGTAATGGAACCAATGTAAGTAGGGTATATAAGCATAGGCATATATTCTATGCATGTATAAATATGTATGTATATAAGAATAATGTGCAGGTACTTTCCCTTATGCACTTTGTATATATATTTGTTTAGTAAAAAAATATATATAACGACATATATAGATATAATATGTAAGCGTTAATTCGATATGCATATATGTATGTATGTTTGTCTGTTGTACTTTTATTTCTTTCTCTGTTTTATGTTTGATATTTTGCCTTTGCTTACTCATTGAATGCAATCCTGCTTATTGCTATATTAAGCATAAGGGGTATTGCTGGATTAATGTGCAAGTGTATACTTGAATTGGTTTTTTGGTTCTGATACTCCCGCAACATGTTGCTACAGAGTATAATAGTTTTGTTCACCTAACGGTTGTTTGTATTAGCTAAAACTAATTGAGTTAGATATAGGGTTATATATATATATAAATGATCAGGATGAAGAGACGAGTTGAAATCCGGGTGACTGTCTGTCCGTCCGTCCGTCTGTGCAAGCTGTAACTTGAGTAAAAATTGAGATGTCTTTATGAAACTTGGTGCACACGTTTCTTGATACCGTAAGACGGTTGGTATTGCAGATGGTCGAAATAGGACCACTGCCACGCCCACAGAACGCCATTAATCAAAAACAAATAAATCGTTAAAACTAAGCTCCACAATAAGATACAAGGCTGGTATTTGGCACACAGGATCGCATTAGGGAGGGGCAACTGTGGTAAAACTTTTTTTTAAAAAGTTGGCGTGGTTCCGTCCTTAATAGGTTTAATGTGCATATCTCCTAAACTGCTAAAGCTATAATAACAACTCACTGACAACAAATGTTTTTAGCAGCTCTATCTACGGTGTGAAAATGGGTGAAATCGGGTGACAACCCCACTTCCCATATAACGGTAAAAACCAAATTCGGTACTTAATATTCTTCTCATATTTCTATGCTTTAGTGCGAAAATGAGCGAAATCGGATTACAACCACGCCATCTGATTTTTTCACTTTCCACTATGCAAATCAAACAACAATGATTATATCGGCGTAAAACTTTGCGTGAATAATGCGTTTGAAGTATGCCACGTTGTGGCCTAAATTGTCTAAATCGAACCAAAACTATTCAAATCCCTAGGTACTGAATTTGTTGACCCCAATTGAAATTCATATAATAATATAAATAAATAAAATTCTCGATAATAGTATGTTTGTGTCAAAAAATGGGTTCAATCGAATCAATACTTCCTATAGCCCTCATATACCTAATATAAAGATTTTTGAACTTCCGGGTGACTTTATACCGCATATATCGGCCAATATGTGAGTTATCTCAATGAAAATGAGAAAGTGTGTTTTACTCATAACAAGGTATTTTTGTGCCTAAAATTAACGAAATCGAGTAAATCGGGTTAATACTACCCTCAACTGCCATATACTACTTATTATGCTTTTCGTTATTCTAACCAGTTCTATGTCGGTAAGTGAGTATTAATATTTTTTTTTATATAATATATTTTTGGTCGAGTCTCTGAAGAGCAAATAAGAAATACTCGAGGTCATAGATCTCGGCGCGAAGACCCCAAAGTTCGATCTGTTAAGCAAATGAGAAATACTGTTCAACATAGAACAAGACGGCAAGATCCACAAATTTGATCTGAAGAGGAAATAAGTAATGCTCGAGGTAATAGATCTCGGCGCGAAGACCCCAAAGTTCGATCTGTTGAGCAAATGAGAAATACTGTTCAACATAGAACAAGACGGCAAGATCCACAAATTTGATCTGAAGAGCAAATAAGAAATACTCAAGGTCATAGATCTCGGCGCGAAGACCCCAAAGTTCGATCTGTTGAGCAAATGAGAAATACTGTTCAACATTAAACAAGACGGCAAGATCCACAAATTTGATCTGAAGAGCAAATAAGAGATACTCAAGGTCATAGATCTCGGCGCGAAGACCCCGAGGTTCGATCTGTTGAGCAAGTTGTAAATACTGTTCAACATAGAAGAAGGCGGCAACATCCACAAATTTGCTCTGAAGAGCAAATAAGAGATACTCGAGGTCATAGATCTCGGCGCGAAGACCCCGAGGTGCGATCTGTTGAGGAAATGAGAAATACTGTTCAACATAGGACAAGACGTAAAGATCCACAAATTCGCTCTGAAGAGCAAATAAGTAATGCTCTAGGTCATAGATCTCGGCGCGAAGACCCCAAAGTTCGATCTGTTGAGCAAATGAGAAATACTGTTAAACATAGAACAAAACGGCAAGATCCACAAATTTTCTTTGAAGAGCAAATAAGAAATACTCGAGGTCATAGATCTCGGCGCGAAGACCACGAGGTTCGATCTGTTGAGCAAATGAGAAATACTGTTTAACATAGAACAAGGCGGCAAGATCCACAAATTCGCTCTGAAGAGCATACAAGAAATACTCGAGGTCATAGATCTCATCGCGAAGACCCCGAGGTTCGATCTGTTGAGCAAATAAAAAATACTGTTCAACATAGAACAAGGCGGCAAGATCCACAAATTTGCTCTGAAGAGAAAATAAGAGATACTCGAGGTCATAGATCTCGGCGCGAAGACCCCGAGGTGCGATCTGTTGAGAAAATGAGAAATACTGTTCAACATAGGACAAGACGTCAAGATCCATAAATTCGCTCTGAAGAGCAAATAAGTAATGCTCTAGGTCGTAGGTCTCGTCGAGAAAATCCCGAGGTACGTTAAGATGAGCAAAGTAGGAACACTAGGGATCATAGAGAATTTCGCGCAAGAAATCCTGAGTATAGGACTTTAGAGGGCATTCCTGATCAAATTTAAAGATAGCATGCAGGAAGAAATCCTGAAATAAGGAGAGAGGAGCTTGATAGAGAAACACAACGTCGACAGCTTAGTACGAGGGGTATGAGTGAAGAAATTTTTAATCAGAGACGTCTTAGACAAAGTCAAGTTCGCCTTTGTAGAGATAACCCGGTCAATAAGCAAATTGGAAACGAAAGACAGTCCCAACGAATCTGAATAACGAGAGAAAATAATGTTATAGAAAATGATTATAGTGGCAGTTTAACAGATTCCAAAATATAAATAAGAGCCCTACTGAAATATGTATTTGCTGCGGCGGATTATAGTTTTCACACCAAGTTCGCAAATTAAATTTAGAAATTAGTGCGCAAGGTCACCCGACTGCTGCATCCGCCTTATATAAAAATTTCCTTCGGAAGATAGAAACTACAATTTTTATGCTACTTGCAAAAATGCGATTGTTAAAAAGAACGTTCCAAAAATATGTTTAGATAACGGTCTAGACTTTCCTGAAATACCGGATTGTTTGAAAGATTTAACCCCAATTGAAGAACGTCTCATAATGCCTAGATTGCCTTTTATGACAATATTGCCAATATGACAAATATTGTGACATCTCTACCAAGGTCCTTTGATGAGGCTCATGTGATACAAATTCACTAAAGAAGGCGTTTGGAGTACAATCATGATTACATGATCGATACCATACGCCCCGCAAAGATTATGGAAGCTTTGCAATTCTTAGTAAATACCCCTCAGTATCGTAAGCCCAATATACATATTAATGAGAACTGGATTTTAGAATTTATTACCAAGAAGAAGTTCTGTTTGTTGCATCTGCAGAGGATTCCCGATTGGTTCAATTTTTTCGTGCGGCACAAACTTCTCATGATAATCCCTCAGGTAATAATACTCCCATTGGTCTTTTACCTTCCGAGCGAAACCCATGCGGTCAAGAAACTCTTTTGGACAATATTCCTGTAGAAAACTTGGGCTATGACCCTTTAGTCCATTCCAAAGTTGTTTTATGATTACAAAAAATTAGAACTGCTACAAATTAAGAGTAGTATATCCATTTGCCTTAGAAAGTTTTCAGGCCGCAACTAAGTTACGGCCCAAAATCTATTAAACGAACTTGATTCAACACGAGGAGGAATTATTTTCTTTAGTTCAAAGTCTAAATACTAAGCAAAGAACCTATTTGACACATTTGACACACCAGCTGAAAACAAATCGACCATTTTATGAGTTCATTAGCGGCGATCCAGGTGTAGGAAAGAGTCGTTTGATATCTACAATATATCAAACACTTAACTATCGTTACAATTCTACACCTGTATCCAATCCAAGTTCCATAAAAGTTCTTCTTTGCGCACCTACGGGTAAAACAGCATTCGGAATAGGTGGAATGACCCTTCATTCAATACTCTCTTTACCTGTTAATCAGTTGAATAGAGAGTTGAGACCACTTAGCAATGACACAGTTAATTCATTGTATTCCAGACTTATCGATTTAAAATTAATCATAATAGATAAAATATCGATGACAGGTGCTCGTGTGTTTAGCTCTGTTGATGCGATATTAAAAGAAAGTTTCAAAACAGACAGCCCCTTCGGTGGTATACCAATCATCGTGTTTGGTGATTTGAAGCAACTCTCCCCTGTTGGAGATAGGTGGATTTTCTTTCCTAATCCCAATGATGCATACATCACTTTAGTTGATTCCCCTTTGTGGGAGTTATTTAAATACTTTGAATTAACAGAAATAATGAGACAGCGGGAGGATCAGGCTTTTGTAATTGCATTAAACCATATGGCATCTGGTACGATGACAAATGAGGACATATCACTCATTGAAACTCGAGTTGTTAATTTCGAAGAAGTTCCCGATGCTGCCATACATTTATTTTGGTCCAATGAAGAGACAAATAATTTCAATGCCCTTAAGCTCAGTCGAGTCCCAACTGAAGCTATCCTTTCAACTGCAAAAGACTCAGTTAAAGGAATTGGTATAAGTGAAAATGAGAATATTTTGGAAGAGTTAAACTTTTATGAATTAACACTAAAAACATCCACCAAATACATGATTACAGTGAATATAAGCACGTGTGATGGCTTGGTAAATAGAGCAGCTGAACAACTTATGCAAGTTAACGGCAGCCTCCACAAAGTAGCTTTACGATCATTATAAACAAAACTATTTCTTTGCACTCAGCAATAATAAAACTTCTTAATAAGCATCTTTGCTTATTTAAGTAATCAATACTCTTTTCAATAAAGCTAAGACCACAGCTTCTTAAATAAGCATCTTGGCTTATTTAAGCAACCAATATTCTTTTAATTAAGCTAAGACCACCCATACAATGTAAACAATAAAACTAATTGCTGAATAAGCGAATATTGTAAATTGGCACTTGTTGTAAGACTTAAGCATATAAGAAAAATGTATATATAAGAGCAAATTGAAATAAAGAGATTCAGTCTTCCATCAGGACCACTCAACCCAATCGTTTGATCTCTTCCGTGCGTTGCGCGGAAAATATATTTTTTAATACTTCCACATAGGAGGAAGTTAATTTGCATACTGATTTCCAATGTTCCTTTCCAACAATTCTGTGGATTAAATTTTTGGAACCTTCTGTTGGTTTGATAACACGATCAAAAAAGCCTCATCCTCTGGAAAGTTCTTGGACACCTATTGAAAAAGTTTTAAAATCTTTTCAATATAAAAAAAAAGAACAAATTTCAACTGAAAGAAATCAGTTTCCAGTTGTTCCGGCTGAGAAAATAACTATTCATAAAAGTCAGGGTGCCACATATAATAAAGTTGTAGTTCATACTCGACCTAGAATGCCGAGAGCTTCAATATATGTCGCATTGCAGTAGAGCTACTAGTATATTCATCATAGGAAATTTTATTCCTCTTAACAAATTTTCTGAATCGTATTTAAGGAACTGAGGGAATTGAACACAAATAAAGCTCTGACAACAAGTTTCAATTTTATGAATTCCCGAACATCAGGACATCAAATTTTATTCCATAATGTTCAGAGTCTTCTTACTCACATTAATGATATAAAAAGCGACTGTTTGATGCTATCTTCAGATATTTTATATTTTGTAGAAGCTTGGAGTTATCCTTGCGAAAATTTTGATATACCAGGATTTACTCCAATTAACGATCTGAGGATATATAGCACGGAAACAAGCAACAGAAATAAACGGGGCATTATAATATATGCAATGCATAGTATTGCTAACTCTATAGAACCAAAGACTGTAAAGAAAATTTATTAGGCCGCAAAGTTTTAGAAGCGGTTTTGTTTAAATGTTTTAGTATTAATATTCTGGTTCTATACAGAAATTCAACTTTCTCTGTCAGACATTTAATTGTAGAACTTCAGGAAGTCCTTACTTCTGAGTTATGCAATCAAAATGTGCTAATTGTTGGAGATTTGAACATTTGTTTAATGTCTACAGGGAAATCAATAGGAAATCTGCTCCAAGAAAAAAACTTTAGTTCCCTGCTTGGTGTAGAATATTCAACTACACCTGCAGGTACACAAATTGATTGTTCATTTTCAAACATGGATCCTTCCCATGTTAATGCAATTACTGTTGAGACAGTACACAACTATCATGACAGTATTTGTGTCTCTATTTTCAACTAAAGTTTTCAGACTTATTGCAATAATTCTTCATTTTTTTTTTAAATATATATTAAGAAATGGTATAGGAATTTGACAGTAGTTTGTAAGACAATTTTAAGAAAAATATGTAAATAATCTAATTAAGAAAATTTAAATTATATGTATAATTTGTTATTATATAAGGCATTATTGTATAAATATAGGTATGATAAAAATTAAATGGTATAAGGAGAAAAGAAATAGAATTTGGATATATGTATATGAATCTATATAAAAATTTATGTTTAGTATAGTAAATATTATATACAAATTAATATAATAATATAATTTTTAAAGTTGTTAATATTTATTATTTTTAAGCTAAACATGTATAATAATATCGATAAAATAAATAAAAAATGTTATTCATTGTCAAAAAACGATTTATTTTCATAGTACTCAATACAGTTGTAATTCATTCTATATAAAATAAATTATAAGCGTATACAACAAAACACAAGAACGATTGCTCTAATTATTAAAATATATAAAGAAATCTCAAACGAATATACCATTTGACTATGCGAGAGTATAAAATGTTCAGTTGCATCCGAACTTAGCCCTTTCTTACTTTTTATACTTTCGCAACCTGTTGCTACAGAGTATAATAGTTTTATTCACATAACGTTTGTTTGTATCACCTAAAACTAATCGAGTTAGATACAGGGTTATATATATATAAATGATCAGGATCAAGAGACGATTTGAAATTCGGGTGACTGTCTGTCCGTTCGTCCGTCTGTCCGTCTGTGCAAGCTGTAACTTGAGTAAAAATTGAGATATCATTATGAAACTGGGTACACATGTTTCTTGATACCGTAATCACAACAAGATACATGACTCTTATTTGGTATACAGGATCACATTAAGGAGGGGCATCTGTAGTTTAAATTCTTTTTTAAAGTGGGCGTGGTCCCGCCTCCTAATAGGTTTAATGTGCATTTCTCCTATAACACTGAAGCCACGATAAAAAAAATTCGCTGGGAACAAATGTTTTTAACATCTCTATCGACGGTGTGAAAATGTGTGAAATCGGGTGACAACCCCGCCCACTCCCCATATAATGGTAAAAACCAAATTCGGTACATAATATTTTTCTCATATTTCTATGCTATAGTGCGAAAATAAGCGAAATCAAATTACAACCACGCCTATTTACATATAACACCATTTTAAATTCCATCTGATTTTTTCACTTTCCACTATGCAAATCAATCAAAAATGATTGTATCGGGATAAAACTTTGCGTGAATAATACGTTTAAAGTATGCCACCTTGTGACCAAAAATTGTCTAAATCGAACCGGAACTATTCAAGTCCCTAGGTACTGAATTTGTTGACCCCAGTGCCTATAGTTGCCTTTTTACATAAAATACCGGTTAATGTGTAAGACATTCAATTGAAATTCATAAAATAAAATAAATAAATAAAACTTTCGATAATAGTATGTTTGTGTCAAAAAATGAGTTCAATCGAATCAATACTTCCTGTAGCCCTCATATACCTAATATAAAGATTTTTGAGCTTCCGGGTGTCTTTATACCGCATATACCGGTCAATATGTGAGTTATCTCAATGAAAATGAGAGAGCGTGTTTTACTCATAACAAGGTATTTTTGCCTAAAATGGATGAAATCGAGTGAAAATTTTACATGGCCCCCATTCGTCTGACTTTACTCCATATGATTAGTGATGGTATGTGAAGTACCTTAATGAAACAGTGGGAGCATTTTATTGATCTGTGGCATGTTAGTAGTATGTGGTATTGGCAAAAATTGATAAAATCGGGTTAATACTACCCTCAACTTCCATATACTACTTATAATGCTTTTCGTTATTCTAACCAGTTCTATTTCGGTCAGTGAGTATTAATATTTTTTTTTATATATAAAATTGCTTTAAAATATGTTCTCGAGTATAGCTGAGCAATGTCAAAATTAATATCTTTCTCTATCCCCTATATATAAATGATTTCCACCTGACTTTAAACCGTTCCGGTTAATCAAAATGTGATATTTTAATGTAATTAAGTGGATAAGTTTTCTTAAAAATTATGTGGTTTGACGCTGAATTAGAATGAAAGTAGTATATACCTTGATCTAAACCTCACACCTTCATATAATGAATTCCGATTCTCTGGTTGACGTTTTTCACACAAGCTTATAATATAAAATTTAGCCACTTTGGTCAAGTTAATATCACATTCATACTTATGTATATCTCACAACGAGATGTTTTTTTTTTTTTTAATTTAATTTTCGCTGACGCAAACTAAAATCTAGCAATAAAACTAAGATTTTACACATAAATTGAATTATACATATAACACTTAACAAACATACAAATAAATATTGTACAATTAACCCACACAAATTGTCTACCCTATATACTCAAAGTAATTAAAGTTTCATTTTATTGAATTTTAATTCATATTTTATTTTATTTGGCACACCGGCAAACTCAACGTCGTGTACCCCGACATGTTGGTCCTTCGAGCCGGATTCGTTCCCGATAAAATAAAACCCACCCAATTAAACACCGTTTATATATTATACATTCACCCACCCAATCAACCACCGTTTGGATCATCAGAAATTATATATTCACACACCCAATCAACCACAAACTTGGATTTACAAAAGCAACAAGGATTTCATACGTGGAAAAAATTGTGAGTACATAAACCCAAATTTTTAAAAAGATATAATATCAGTGCAATACGGAATAAAAGTGCAAAGTGAAAACAAATATATATAATAAAATAAATCTTGTGCTTAACAGGCATTAAGTGCAAAGTATTTGCGAATTTGTTATTGCCATATTCCGTTTAGCACATTGCTCATAATACATACCTAAGTGCGTACTTACAATATATAATATTATATATATTTTTTGAGAGCTAAGTAGCGTTTCTCTTGGTACCAATTCGTACATACACAAAAAATTCAAAAGACCCAGTAGGAAATTTTTCGTTCATCGGAATTTTAAACATTGTGCATATATAATATAAGACACAAAAAAAAATTTTTTTTTTGGAAATTCGCCAGCATTCGGGAATTTACTTGTTAAAATTTAAATAAAGAAAAATTACTTGAAATTTATTATTTGTTTCATTTAAATTTTATAAATTGTTGTATCTATATAATAAAGAAATACAAATTTTTTATCGAAAATTCAAGAATTTAAGTTCTGTATTTCGGATTTATTCGAATATATCGAAGAACATTACGAAACTCACCCCGGAGATGAATCCGTTTACACTCTGGAAATAAAAAGAGTTGAACTCAACGCTATTTACGATAAGGCAAACAAGTCGTACGATGCCTTTCGTAGAACCCCACAAAACCCGGTGAGACTATTGACTTCTCAAAAGTGAAAGAAAAATTTAAAACAGGTCATCAATTATATTTGAAATGTTTGGGATCCATTAACCAAGCTATAGATGATCTTAAGACCCCAACCCCCACAATAAAAGAACGAGCTTCAGATCAAAACCCATCGCGGGACATAGGATCTTCAATTCATCTACCCCCTTGTAACATGGACATATTTTATGGCGATTTCGTAACCTGGCCCTGATTCAGAGACATGTTTACGGCCATATATGTAAACAATCACAAAATTAGTAACGTGGAGAGACTGTTTCAGCTAATTCAAAAAACCCGAAGAGAAGCAAGAGCAATAGTTAAAAACGCACCATTAACAAATGATGGTTTCTTGATGGCATGGAGGGACCGGGTATCGCAATACGAAAACAAACGAGTTCAAGTCAACGCGCAATTAAAAATTTTGTTCAATTTACCCCAAGCAAACCAGGAAAGTGGAAGCGCTAATAAACACCTTCAGAGAACCGTCAACAATTGTCTTATAAATCTTCATAATGTATACATAGACACGACTAGTTGGGACACAATCTTAATCTTCTTATGTGGATTGAAACTACCAAAAACTTTACTTCATCAATTTGAGGATACCCTAGAAGACAACTCCGAAATACCATCATGGAAAACTTTCGACACGTTTCTCACCCATAGATAAAAATCTTTGGAAGTAGTAGGAAATCTAACTGACCTCGTTCCCGTTACCCAACCCTACAGTGGGTCTTATAGAAAAGGAAAAGACAGGAAAGTTAATACCTTTCACGCGAACGTCTCTGGAACTTCGAAATTGAGTTTTTCACACGCTAGTGAAAACCCTGTAAGAGGCAGTATTATCTCAAAAAAACATTGAGAGTTGTAAATTATATAGAACTCAACATTCCATTCGAGAATGCCCAAAGTTTCTACAAATGAATGTCGAGACCCGAATAAACGTAATAAAAGATAGTGGTTACTGTTTTAATTGCCTTGCATTATCGCATAGCTTCAAGGATTGCAAGAGCAAATACTCATGCAGAATATGTAGAAAGAAACATAACACTCTTCTGCATAGGGATGCCCCATTCCGCTCCCAATTCCTACCGCAATGATCAAGAGCCTCGAACCCGCCTCTTGCCTCTACCAATAGTAGTTCCTCCCAAACCCTTAATCCCAATACAAATCCGCAAGCCTACACAACCCTCTTACAGTCCACAGAAAATAAAACACAAGACCCACACAACTCAAGTAGGAAGCAGGTTTTGCTAGGTACTGCCATAGTGCAAGTTTCTTACAAAGGGCAATTATATACAGCTCGAGCACTAATCGACTCTGGATCAGAAGCTAAGTTTATTTCCGAGAAGTTCCACAGAAAATTGACATACCCACATTCAAAAAAAACGCACAAGTGACCGGATTGAACAACACAGTCTCCGCAATAGCTACAAAAACTTGCGAACTCACCCTTCGTTCACCAACAAAAAGGGAATTTAAGATAACAACCCACGCGTTTATCTTCAAAACTTTAACCGATAACTTACCCACTCACTCACTTGATAGAATAATTTCTAATAAAGAATTCGGTTTCAGCTTAGCTGACCCTCACTTCTATAAACCCAGATGTTGACATCCTTATCGGAAGTGATCTGTACCCACAAATAATTCTCAGTGGCGTACAGAGAGATGTACTCGGGTCATTACTAGCCCAAGAAACAGAATTCGGTTGGATTCTTTCCGGACCCACACCTGAAAAACCCATCTCACTCTCAATATTGTCATTTTTCAATAAGACGACCCCAGACAAGTAGCTCACACAATTTTGGGAAGTCGAAGAAGTTCCGAAAATGCCTCTACCCTCAACTTCGGATATACTGTGTGAGCAAAATTATCAAAAAACAACCCGAAGACACTCAACTGGGCGCTACGTGGTAACATTACCCTTTAAAACCCCAGAAAAGATAGACTTGGGCAACTCAAGACATATAGCTTTAGCTCAGTTTCTAAGAAATGAAAAATCCCTATCTAGAAAACCTGAAATAAAAACAGAATACGACAAGGCCATCAACGAGTACCTGGAACTCGGTCATATGACCAAAATAGAATATGACCCCGCAGAGAATACGAAAATATACTATCTACAACATCACGCTGTCATCAAACCCGAACGCTTAACGACCCAACTGCGAATGGTATTCAACGCATCATGCCCCACCTCAAATAGAAACAGCCTCAATGATGTACTACACACTGGAGCTATTCTACAAGCAGACCCGGTAATCCTAGTGGTAAAGTGGCGTATGTTTCGAATCGTATTCAATGCAGATATTCAAAAAATGTATCGTCAAATACTTGTTGAAAGAAAACACACCCCACTTCAAAAAATCTTATTTATAAAATCGCCTAATGACCGCATAGAAGATTTTGAACTACAAACTGTTACGTAGCTATCCGTACCCTCCTCAAATTAGCGGATGATGTACAAGGAACCCACCCACTGGCAGCTGAGATACTTCGAAACGGAATGTACGAATGACGTAGCAACTGCGAAGATGGCACGAGACGAACTTACTTCATCTTTGGAGTCCGCAGGATTTGCTCTACGCAAATGGACCTCAAATGACCCAAAAGTCTTATCTGGAATCTCATAAGAACACCTGTTGGATACGAACTTACTCAGTTTACCGGAACCCAATAGCAGAAAAACACTGGGGATCATAAGGAATGCAAAAAAAGATGCATTCTTTTTTCTCATCAACCCTATTCGCGATAAGACATCGTTTCCTAAAAGAGAAGTATTATCGATTATAGCAAAATAGTTCGACCCAGCTGGTTGGCTTAGTCCCGTTGTAGTCACAGCCAAAATAATAATGCAACAAATATGGCTCGATAAATCCGATTGCGATTACGAAACCCTAAATCTGATTGAAATTCTTTGGTGGACTCACTTTTCGACATCCGCGATCATCAATTTCCACGGATTCTCTGACGCATCAGAAAAAGCTTACGCAGCAAACCTATACATCAGTGTTTCTACAAACACAAACACCTGGACAACTCTTTTGATATCCAAGACTCGTGTGTCCCCAATAAAAAGTATATCTTTACCAAGGCTGGACGGATTCTACAATTGTCCTTTCTTGGCTAAGCAAACCCCCATGCTCATGGACAACCTTTGTATCCCACCGAGTTGCCACAATTGCAGAAAAAGTTGAAAGCGAAAGTTAAAGTGACATCGAAAGCCAGGACAATTCGGCAGATCTGGGCAGTCGCGGATGCACACCTCTGGAAATGGTTTACAATGACCTTTGGTGGCACGGACCCCAATGGCTAAAACTCGACCCGAAACATTGGCCAATTACCCGAAAAGCAATCGATACAACACTGGAACTGCGGCCAATCAAGACTTTCGTCAACACAACACAAGAGGATATACTGGATAGATTTTCATCACTTCCCAAAGCCATTCGAGTCATAGCATATTTATTCAGATTCTGCTCGAATGCGTCACCCAACAGATCACAACAGCCACACACAATGTTGGAAACAACTCCAGACGAGATTAAAACTACCTGCACGAAGTTAGTTATTTTAACCCAAAGAAAGCACTTCCAGGAGGAGTATGAAGCTTTAACTCAAAAAACCAGCATACACAGAAAAAGTACAATTTTGACCCTAAACCCTTTAATCGATCCCAAAAGAATAATGCGAGTTAATGGCCGATTGAGCAATTCAGCCGCATTATCATATAACGAGGCTGAATTCCGATTATACTACCCTATAGCAGTCGATTAACCAAACTACTCACCAAATTTACTCACTCAATTACCCTACATGGTGGCAACCAACTAGTTTTACGACTCATGTGTACGGAATTTTGGATACCGAAGCTTAAAACGCTCATAAAGTCCATTATCCATCAGTGCAAAACTTGCGTCTTACACAGGAAGAGAGATACTACTCAAATAATGGCAGCTCTTTCAGCGGAACGTACCACCCTAACCCGCCCATTCGCAGCAACAGGAATCGACTTCGCCGGTCCCTATGACGAAAACAAACGAGTTCAAGTCAACGCGCAATTAAAAATTTTGTTCAATTTACCCCAAGCAAACCAGGAAAGTGGAAGCGCTAATAAACACCTTCAGAGAACCGTCAACAATTGTCTTATAAATCTTCATAATGTATACATAGACACGACTAGTTGGGACACAATCTTAATCTTCTTATGTGGATTGAAACTACCAAAAACTTTACTTCATCAATTTGAGGATACCCTAGAAGACAACTCCGAAATACCATCATGGAAAACTTTCGACACGTTTCTCACCCATAGATAAAAATCTTTGGAAGTAGTAGGAAATCTAACTGACCTCGTTCCCGTTACCCAACCCTACAGTGGGTCTTATAGAAAAGGAAAAGACAGGAAAGTTAATACCTTTCACGCGAACGTCTCTGGAACTTCGAAATTGAGTTTTTCACACGCTAGTGAAAACCCTGTAAGAGGCAGTATTATCTCAAAAAAACATTGAGAGTTGTAAATTATATAGAACTCAACATTCCATTCGAGAATGCCCAAAGTTTCTACAAATGAATGTCGAGACCCGAATAAACGTAATAAAAGATAGTGGTTACTGTTTTAATTGCCTTGCATTATCGCATAGCTTCAAGGATTGCAAGAGCAAATACTCATGCAGAATATGTAGAAAGAAACATAACACTCTTCTGCATAGGGATGCCCCATTCCGCTCCCAATTCCTACCGCAATGATCAAGAGCCTCGAACCCGCCTCTTGCCTCTACCAATAGTAGTTCCTCCCAAACCCTTAATCCCAATACAAATCCGCAAGCCTACACAACCCTCTTACAGTCCACAGAAAATAAAACACAAGACCCACACAACTCAAGTAGGAAGCAGGTTTTGCTAGGTACTGCCATAGTGCAAGTTTCTTACAAAGGGCAATTATATACAGCTCGAGCACTAATCGACTCTGGATCAGAAGCTAAGTTTATTTCCGAGAAGTTCCACAGAAAATTGACATACCCACATTCAAAAAAAACGCACAAGTGACCGGATTGAACAACACAGTCTCCGCAATAGCTACAAAAACTTGCGAACTCACCCTTCGTTCACCAACAAAAAGGGAATTTAAGATAACAACCCACGCGTTTATCTTCAAAACTTTAACCGATAACTTACCCACTCACTCACTTGATAGAATAATTTCTAATAAAGAATTCGGTTTCAGCTTAGCTGACCCTCACTTCTATAAACCCAGATGTTGACATCCTTATCGGAAGTGATCTGTACCCACAAATAATTCTCAGTGGCGTACAGAGAGATGTACTCGGGTCATTACTAGCCCAAGAAACAGAATTCGGTTGGATTCTTTCCGGACCCACACCTGAAAAACCCATCTCACTCTCAATATTGTCATTTTTCAATAAGACGACCCCAGACAAGTAGCTCACACAATTTTGGGAAGTCGAAGAAGTTCCGAAAATGCCTCTACCCTCAACTTCGGATATACTGTGTGAGCAAAATCATCAAAAAACAACCCGAAGACACTCAACTGGGCGCTACGTGGTAACATTACCCTTTAAAACCCCAGGAAAGATAGACTTGGGCAACTCAAGACATATAGCTTTAGCTCAGTTTCTAAGAAATGAAAAATCCCTATCTAGAAAACCTGAAATAAAAACAGAATACGACAAGGCCATCAACGAGTACCTGGAACTCGGTCATATGACCAAAATAGAATATGACCCCGCAGAGAATACGAAAATATACTATCTACAACATCACGCTGTCATCAAACCCGAACGCTTAACGACCCAACTGCGAATGGTATTCAACGCATCATGCCCCACCTCAAATAGAAACAGCCTCAATGATGTACTACACACTGGAGCTATTCTACAAGCAGACCCGGTAATCCTAGTGGTAAAGTGGCGTATGTTTCGAATCGTATTCAATGCAGATATTCAAAAAATGTATCGTCAAATACTTGTTGAAAGAAAACACACCCCACTTCAAAAAATCTTATTTATAAAATCGCCTAATGACCGCATAGAAGATTTTGAACTACAAACTGTTACGTAGCTATCCGTACCCTCCTCAAATTAGCGGATGATGTACAAGGAACCCACCCACTGGCAGCTGAGATACTTCGAAACGGAATGTACGAATGACGTAGCAACTGCGAAGATGGCACGAGACGAACTTACTTCATCTTTGGAGTCCGCAGGATTTGCTCTACGCAAATGGACCTCAAATGACCCAAAAGTCTTATCTGGAATCTCATAAGAACACCTGTTGGATACGAACTTACTCAGTTTACCGGAACCCAATAGCAGAAAAACACTGGGGATCATAAGGAATGCAAAAAAAGATGCATTCTTTTTTCTCATCAACCCTATTCGCGATAAGACATCGTTTCCTAAAAGAGAAGTATTATCGATTATAGCAAAATAGTTCGACCCAGCTGGTTGGCTTAGTCCCGTTGTAGTCACAGCCAAAATAATAATGCAACAAATATGGCTCGATAAATCCGATTGCGATTACGAAACCCTAAATCTGATTGAAATTCTTTGGTGGACTCACTTTTCGACATCCGCGATCATCAATTTCCACGGATTCTCTGACGCATCAGAAAAAGCTTACGCAGCAAACCTATACATCAGTGTTTCTACAAACACAAACACCTGGACAACTCTTTTGATATCCAAGACTCGTGTGTCCCCAATAAAAAGTATATCTTTACCAAGGCTGGACGGATTCTACAATTGTCCTTTCTTGGCTAAGCAAACCCCCATGCTCATGGACAACCTTTGTATCCCACCGAGTTGCCACAATTGCAGAAAAAGTTGAAAGCGAAAGTTAAAGTGACATCGAAAGCCAGGACAATTCGGCAGATCTGGGCAGTCGCGGATGCACACCTCTGGAAATGGTTTACAATGACC
Source organism: Bactrocera oleae (assembly GCF_042242935.1). Lineage (NCBI taxonomy): Eukaryota > Metazoa > Arthropoda > Insecta > Diptera > Tephritidae > Bactrocera > Bactrocera oleae. Next base: position 49,973,681 of record NC_091537.1, on the reverse strand, counting down.
TTTGGTGGCACGGACCCCAATGGCTAAAACTCGACCCGAAACATTGGCCAATTACCCGAAAAGCAATCGATACAACACTGGAACTGCGGCCAATCAAGACTTTCGTCAACACAACACAAGAGGATATACTGGATAGATTTTCATCACTTCCCAAAGCCATTCGAGTCATAGCATATTTATTCAGATTCTGCTCGAATGCGTCACCCAACAGATCACAACAGCCACACACAATGTTGGAAACAACTCCAGACGAGATTAAAACTACCTGCACGAAGTTAGTTATTTTAACCCAAAGAAAGCACTTCCAGGAGGAGTATGAAGCTTTAACTCAAAAAACCAGCATACACAGAAAAAGTACAATTTTGACCCTAAACCCTTTAATCGATCCCAAAAGAATAATGCGAGTTAATGGCCGATTGAGCAATTCAGCCGCATTATCATATAACGAGGCTGAATTCCGATTATACTACCCTATAGCAGTCGATTAACCAAACTACTCACCAAATTTACTCACTCAATTACCCTACATGGTGGCAACCAACTAGTTTTACGACTCATGTGTACGGAATTTTGGATACCGAAGCTTAAAACGCTCATAAAGTCCATTATCCATCAGTGCAAAACTTGCGTCTTACACAGGAAGAGAGATACTACTCAAATAATGGCAGCTCTTTCAGCGGAACGTACCACCCTAACCCGCCCATTCGCAGCAACAGGAATCGACTTCGCCGGTCCCTATGACGAAAACAAACGAGTTCAAGTCAACGCGCAATTAAAAATTTTGTTCAATTTACCCCAAGCAAACCAGGAAAGTGGAAGCGCTAATAAACACCTTCAGAGAACCGTCAACAATTGTCTTATAAATCTTCATAATGTATACATAGACACGACTAGTTGGGACACAATCTTAATCTTCTTATGTGGATTGAAACTACCAAAAACTTTACTTCATCAATTTGAGGATACCCTAGAAGACAACTCCGAAATACCATCATGGAAAACTTTCGACACGTTTCTCACCCATAGATAAAAATCTTTGGAAGTAGTAGGAAATCTAACTGACCTCGTTCCCGTTACCCAACCCTACAGTGGGTCTTATAGAAAAGGAAAAGACAGGAAAGTTAATACCTTTCACGCGAACGTCTCTGGAATTTCGAAATTGAGTTTTTCACACGCTAGTGAAAACCCTGTAAGAGGCAGTATTATCTCAAAAAAACATTGAGAGTTGTAAATTATATAGAACTCAACATTCCATTCGAGAATGCCCAAAGTTTCTACAAATGAATGTCGAGACCCGAATAAACGTAATAAAAGATAGTGGTTACTGTTTTAATTGCCTTGCATTATCGCATAGCTTCAAGGATTGCAAGAGCAAATACTCATGCAGAATATGTAGAAAGAAACATAACACTCTTCTGCATAGGGATGCCCCATTCCGCTCCCAATTCCTACCGCAATGATCAAGAGCCTCGAACCCGCCTCTTGCCTCTACCAATAGTAGTTCCTCCCAAACCCTTAATCCCAATACAAATCCGCAAGCCTACACAACCCTCTTACAGTCCACAGAAAATAAAACACAAGACCCACACAACTCAAGTAGGAAGCAGGTTTTGCTAGGTACTGCCATAGTGCAAGTTTCTTACAAAGGGCAATTATATACAGCTCGAGCACTAATCGACTCTGGATCAGAAGCTAAGTTTATTTCGGAGAAGTTCCACAGAAAATTGACATACCCACATTCAAAAAAAACGCACAAGTGACCGGATTGAACAACACAGTCTCCGCAATAGCTACAAAAACTTGCGAACTCACCCTTCGTTCACCAACAAAAAGGGAATTTAAGATAACAACCCACGCGTTTATCTTCAAAACTTTAACCGATAACTTACCCACTCACTCACTTGATAGAATAATTTCTAATAAAGAATTCGGTTTCAGCTTAGCTGACCCTCACTTCTATAAACCCAGATGTTGACATCCTTATCGGAAGTGATCTGTACCCACAAATAATTCTCAGTGGCGTACAGAGAGATGTACTCGGGTCATTACTAGCCCAAGAAACAGAATTCGGTTGGATTCTTTCCGGACCCACACCTGAAAAACCCATCTCACTCTCAATATTGTCATTTTTCAATAAGACGACCCCAGACAAGTAGCTCACACAATTTTGGGAAGTCGAAGAAGTTCCGAAAATGCCTCTACCCTCAACTTCGGATATACTGTGTGAGCAAAATTATCAAAAAACAACCCGAAGACACTCAACTGGGCGCTACGTGGTAACATTACCCTTTAAAACCGCAGGAAAGATAGACTTGGGCAACTCAAGACATATAGCTTTAGCTCAGTTTCTAAGAAATGAAAAATCCCTATCTAGAAAACCTGAAATAAAAACAGAATACGACAAGGCCATCAACGAGTACCTGGAACTCGGTCATATGACCAAAATAGAATATGACCCCGCAGAGAATACGAAAATATACTATCTACAACATCACGCTGTCATCAAACCCGAACGCTTAACGACCCAACTGCGAATGGTATTCAACGCATCATGCCCCACCTCAAATAGAAACAGCCTCAATGATGTACTACACACTGGAGCTATTCTACAAGCAGACCCGGTAATCCTAGTGGTAAAGTGGCGTATGTTTCGAATCGTATTCAATGCAGATATTCAAAAAATGTATCGTCAAATACTTGTTGAAAGAAAACACACCCCACTTCAAAAAATCTTATTTATAAAATCGCCTAATGACCGCATAGAAGATTTTGAACTACAAACTGTTACGTAGCTATCCGTACCCTCCTCAAATTAGCGGATGATGTACAAGGAACCCACCCACTGGCAGCTGAGATACTTCGAAACGGAATGTACGAATGACGTAGCAACTGCGAAGATGGCACGAGACGAACTTACTTCATCTTTGGAGTCCGCAGGATTTGCTCTACGCAAATGGACCTCAAATGACCCAAAAGTCTTATCTGGAATCTCATAAGAACACCTGTTGGATACGAACTTACTCAGTTTACCGGAACCCAATAGCAGAAAAACACTGGGGATCATAAGGAATGCAAAAAAAGATGCATTCTTTTTTCTCATCAACCCTATTCGCGATAAGACATCGTTTCCTAAAAGAGAAGTATTATCGATTATAGCAAAATAGTTCGACCCAGCTGGTTGGCTTAGTCCCGTTGTAGTCACAGCCAAAATAATAATGCAACAAATATGGCTCGATAAATCCGATTGCGATTACGAAACCCTAAATCTGATTGAAATTCTTTGGTGGACTCACTTTTCGACATCCGCGATCATCAATTTCCACGGATTCTCTGACGCATCAGAAAAAGCTTACGCAGCAAACCTATACATCAGTGTTTCTACAAACACAAACACCTGGACAACTCTTTTGATATCCAAGACTCGTGTGTCCCCAATAAAAAGTATATCTTTACCAAGGCTGGACGGATTCTACAATTGTCCTTTCTTGGCTAAGCAAACCCCCATGCTCATGGACAACCTTTGTATCCCACCGAGTTGCCACAATTGCAGAAAAAGTTGAAAGCGAAAGTTAAAGTGACATCGAAAGCCAGGACAATTCGGCAGATCTGGGCAGTCGCGGATGCACACCTCTGGAAATGGTTTACAATGACCTTTGGTGGCACGGACCCCAATGGCTAAAACTCGACCCGAAACATTGGCCAATTACCCGAAAAGCAATCGATACAACACTGGAACTGCGGCCAATCAAGACTTTCGTCAACACAACACAAGAGGATATACTGGATAGATTTTCATCACTTCCCAAAGCCATTCGAGTCATAGCATATTTATTCAGATTCTGCTCGAATGCGTCACCCAACAGATCACAACAGCCACACACAATGTTGGAAACAACTCCAGACGAGATTAAAACTACCTGCACGAAGTTAGTTATTTTAACCCAAAGAAAGCACTTCCAGGAGGAGTATGAAGCTTTAACTCAAAAAACCAGCATACACAGAAAAAGTACAATTTTGACCCTAAACCCTTTAATCGATCCCAAAAGAATAATGCGAGTTAATGGCCGATTGAGCAATTCAGCCGCATTATCATATAACGAGGCTGAATTCCGATTATACTACCCTATAGCAGTCGATTAACCAAACTACTCACCAAATTTACTCACTCAATTACCCTACATGGTGGCAACCAACTAGTTTTACGACTCATGTGTACGGAATTTTGGATACCGAAGCTTAAAACGCTCATAAAGTCCATTATCCATCAGTGCAAAACTTGCGTCTTACACAGGAAGAGAGATACTACTCAAATAATGGCAGCTCTTTCAGCGGAACGTACCACCCTAACCCGCCCATTCGCAGCAACAGGAATCGACTTCGCCGGTCCCTATGACGAAAACAAACGAGTTCAAGTCAACGCGCAATTAAAAATTTTGTTCAATTTACCCCAAGCAAACCAGGAAAGTGGAAGCGCTAATAAACACCTTCAGAGAACCGTCAACAATTGTCTTATAAATCTTCATAATGTATACATAGACACGACTAGTTGGGACACAATCTTAATCTTCTTATGTGGATTGAAACTACCAAAAACTTTACTTCATCAATTTGAGGATACCCTAGAAGACAACTCCGAAATACCATCATGGAAAACTTTCGACACGTTTCTCACCCATAGATAAAAATCTTTGGAAGTAGTAGGAAATCTAACTGACCTCGTTCCCGTTACCCAACCCTACAGTGGGTCTTATAGAAAAGGAAAAGACAGGAAAGTTAATACCTTTCACGCGAACGTCTCTGGAATTTCGAAATTGAGTTTTTCACACGCTAGTGAAAACCCTGTAAGAGGCAGTATTATCTCAAAAAAACATTGAGAGTTGTAAATTATATAGAACTCAACATTCCATTCGAGAATGCCCAAAGTTTCTACAAATGAATGTCGAGACCCGAATAAACGTAATAAAAGATAGTGGTTACTGTTTTAATTGCCTTGCATTATCGCATAGCTTCAAGGATTGCAAGAGCAAATACTCATGCAGAATATGTAGAAAGAAACATAACACTCTTCTGCATAGGGATGCCCCATTCCGCTCCCAATTCCTACCGCAATGATCAAGAGCCTCGAACCCGCCTCTTGCCTCTACCAATAGTAGTTCCTCCCAAACCCTTAATCCCAATACAAATCCGCAAGCCTACACAACCCTCTTACAGTCCACAGAAAATAAAACACAAGACCCACACAACTCAAGTAGGAAGCAGGTTTTGCTAGGTACTGCCATAGTGCAAGTTTCTTACAAAGGGCAATTATATACAGCTCGAGCACTAATCGACTCTGGATCAGAAGCTAAGTTTATTTCCGAGAAGTTCCACAGAAAATTGACATACCCACATTCAAAAAAAACGCACAAGTGACCGGATTGAACAACACAGTCTCCGCAATAGCTACAAAAACTTGCGAACTCACCCTTCGTTCACCAACAAAAAGGGAATTTAAGATAACAACCCACGCGTTTATCTTCAAAACTTTAACCGATAACTTACCCACTCACTCACTTGATAGAATAATTTCTAATAAAGAATTCGGTTTCAGCTTAGCTGACCCTCACTTCTATAAACCCAGATGTTGACATCCTTATCGGAAGTGATCTGTACCCACAAATAATTCTCAGTGGCGTACAGAGAGATGTACTCGGGTCATTACTAGCCCAAGAAACAGAATTCGGTTGGATTCTTTCCGGACCCACACCTGAAAAACCCATCTCACTCTCAATATTGTCATTTTTCAATAAGACGACCCCAGACAAGTAGCTCACACAATTTTGGGAAGTCGAAGAAGTTCCGAAAATGCCTCTACCCTCAACTTCGGATATACTGTGTGAGCAAAATTATCAAAAAACAACCCGAAGACACTCAACTGGGCGCTACGTGGTAACATTACCCTTTAAAACCCCAGAAAAGATAGACTTGGGCAACTCAAGACATATAGCTTTAGCTCAGTTTCTAAGAAATGAAAAATCCCTATCTAGAAAACCTGAAATAAAAACAGAATACGACAAGGCCATCAACGAGTACCTGGAACTCGGTCATATGACCAAAATAGAATATGACCCCGCAGAGAATACGAAAATATACTATCTACAACATCACGCTGTCATCAAACCCGAACGCTTAACGACCCAACTGCGAATGGTATTCAACGCATCATGCCCCACCTCAAATAGAAACAGCCTCAATGATGTACTACACACTGGAGCTATTCTACAAGCAGACCCGGTAATCCTAGTGGTAAAGTGGCGTATGTTTCGAATCGTATTCAATGCAGATATTCAAAAAATGTATCGTCAAATACTTGTTGAAAGAAAACACACCCCACTTCAAAAAATCTTATTTATAAAATCGCCTAATGACCGCATAGAAGATTTTGAACTACAAACTGTTACGTAGCTATCCGTACCCTCCTCAAATTAGCGGATGATGTACAAGGAACCCACCCACTGGCAGCTGAGATACTTCGAAACGGAATGTACGAATGACGTAGCAACTGCGAAGATGGCACGAGACGAACTTACTTCATCTTTGGAGTCCGCAGGATTTGCTCTACGCAAATGGACCTCAAATGACCCAAAAGTCTTATCTGGAATCTCATAAGAACACCTGTTGGATACGAACTTACTCAGTTTACCGGAACCCAATAGCAGAAAAACACTGGGGATCATAAGGAATGCAAAAAAAGATGCATTCTTTTTTCTCATCAACCCTATTCGCGATAAGACATCGTTTCCTAAAAGAGAAGTATTATCGATTATAGCAAAATAGTTCGACCCAGCTGGTTGGCTTAGTCCCGTTGTAGTCACAGCCAAAATAATAATGCAACAAATATGGCTCGATAAATCCGATTGCGATTACGAAACCCTAAATCTGATTGAAATTCTTTGGTGGACTCACTTTTCGACATCCGCGATCATCAATTTCCACGGATTCTCTGACGCATCAGAAAAAGCTTACGCAGCAAACCTATACATCAGTGTTTCTACAAACACAAACACCTGGACAACTCTTTTGATATCCAAGACTCGTGTGTCCCCAATAAAAAGTATATCTTTACCAAGGCTGGACGGATTCTACAATTGTCCTTTCTTGGCTAAGCAAACCCCCATGCTCATGGACAACCTTTGTATCCCACCGAGTTGCCACAATTGCAGAAAAAGTTGAAAGCGAAAGTTAAAGTGACATCGAAAGCCAGGACAATTCGGCAGATCTGGGCAGTCGCGGATGCACACCTCTGGAAATGGTTTACAATGACCTTTGGTGGCACGGACCCCAATGGCTAAAACTCGACCCGAAACATTGGCCAATTACCCGAAAAGCAATCGATACAACACTGGAACTGCGGCCAATCAAGACTTTCGTCAACACAACACAAGAGGATATACTGGATAGATTTTCATCACTTCCCAAAGCCATTCGAGTCATAGCATATTTATTCAGATTCTGCTCGAATGCGTCACCCAACAGATCACAACAGCCACACACAATGTTGGAAACAACTCCAGACGAGATTAAAACTACCTGCACGAAGTTAGTTATTTTAACCCAAAGAAAGCACTTCCAGGAGGAGTATGAAGCTTTAACTCAAAAAACCAGCATACACAGAAAAAGTACAATTTTGACCCTAAACCCTTTAATCGATCCCAAAAGAATAATGCGAGTTAATGGCCGATTGAGCAATTCAGCCGCATTATCATATAACGAGGCTGAATTCCGATTATACTACCCTATAGCAGTCGATTAACCAAACTACTCACCAAATTTACTCACTCAATTACCCTACATGGTGGCAACCAACTAGTTTTACGACTCATGTGTACGGAATTTTGGATACCGAAGCTTAAAACGCTCATAAAGTAGTCCATTATCCATCAGTGCAAAACTTGCGTCTTACACAGGAAGAGAGATACTACTCAAATAATGGCAGCTCTTTCAGCGGAACGTACCACCCTAACCCGCCCATTCGCAGCAACAGGAATCGACTTCGCCGGTCCCTATGACATAAAAAATTACACCGGCAGAGCGTGCTTGATCACAAAAGGTTATGTATGTGTATTTGTTGGTTTGCAACCAAAGCAATACACCTGGAGGCAGCAAACGATCTCACCACCCAAGCATTCATGGCCGCATTCGTACGATTCTTTTCTAGGCGTGGATTTCCCGCCGATCTCTATTTTGACAATGGTACTAATTTCGTGGGAGCGTCTAAACTCTTAATCAAAGATCGACGAGAATTCATAAAATAACTAAAAACACAAGTAACAACAAGTGAAGCACACCAAAACATCAACATCCTCCAGGAGTTCCGCACATGGGTAGACTCTGGGAAGCAGGAGTGAAAAGTTTAAAGAGCCACTTAAAAAAGGTGTCTCAGATCCAAAAATTCACTTTCGAAGAATTATCTACCCTTCTAACCCGAATCGAAAGCTGCTTTTTCTCGACCTTTAAGCCCACTAAGTGAAGACCCCAGGAATATAGAACCTTTAACTCCAAGCCATTTCTTAATAGGTACCCCTTTATTAACCCCAGCAGAACCCAACTTAGAAGATACGCAGCTAAGCATCGCACATAGATGGCAAAAGTTAAAAATGCACAAGCGCAAAACGATGCAACATGTGTAACGGGAAGAACCATTCAATCCTTGTTGGTTGTTTTGCAAAGATAAAACCAAAACAACAAAGAGCGACGAACGTCTAACAAAGATCAAGAGATTCCAACACTACTGGCCAAGCCGACCCTTATACCCACTGCCATGATAAAAAGAAAACACGATGGCAAATGGAATAAAGTACGTGCCATAATTAACCCGAACTAGTTCAGAGATTGAGGTTTCCGAAAACGTACCTTGACTGTCACCTCATATGTAAAATCGTCATACGGTCTGCCTTATGACGCAGGAATTACCGACTCGACCCTACAATCGTGATATAAGTGGCGAAATCTTTAAGAGATTCGACCACTTAATCCTAGCCAACCCTATGTTCCACAAGAATGATAAAATCATGATGGAACTGGGAGCAGACATCTACCCAAGGATAATGAAATCCGGATTATTCAACCCAGACAACAGTACCGTGATCACACAAAACACTGCACTCGGTTGGACTCTAATTGGTGCTTGTGCGATTTAAACCCTAAGTAACCACTCAACCCATTTTAAAACAATATTCATTAATCCAAAGCGAAATCTAATAATCGAAGATCTAATAACTTTTTTATTCGCAGACCCTGCAAGGCGGCCGGGATGTTCATACCAAACGAACACATCCCTGCATTGTTCTCCAAACTCGTATAAATACGAATTAGAGGACAATGCAAAAGGCTCAACAGCACCAACATAGCTAATAATTCCAATTAGAACAAATCAAAAGACAGGAGAAAACCACAACGCGGACGGACAAAAAAAAAGGCGCGAACATCAGATCGCCCCAGGAGGACAACAACAACAACAGCAACACCACCAAAATCTACGCGGGATTATCAACCCACATCAGGTTATAATTGATTTTATAGTTAATTTATCTTATTTAAGTCTAACTTATAAATAACACATAAATTGAATTATACATATAACACTTAACAAACACATACATAAATAGTGTACAATTAACCCACACAAATTTCTACCCTATATACTCAAAGTAATTAAAGTTACATTTTATTGAATTTTAATTCATATTTTATTTTATTTGGCACACCGGCAAACTCAACGTCGAGTACCCCGACAAAGTTTATGGCCTTTAATATAAGTCAAGAAGATACCAAATTTGATTATAATTTAATCACGATTTCATTTCATAATGGATGTTTAATTCTTTCTCAACTTTGCCACACCTGAAGGAATTTCCTAGCCTTTGATTCTTGCGAATTACAAGAGTATACAATTTTTGGTTCCGCCCTAGTACCCATTATCGGGTATATATTGACCCTAGCTCCAACATACTTTATGTAAAAAATTCAAACTTCCGTTTGGCTTTATATAAACGTAAAATATTAGATATACAATAGTATAAAGCCGAAAATGTGTGAAATCGATCCACGAATTACCCCAGCATACATGTACTACTTATTGTTATTTATTTAGTTTATTTTATAATTTAATGAAATTAAATGGACAGTTTTTCTTAAAAATAATGTGGTTTATCGCATATGAACGAAATTGGTCTAGACCTTTGTTTAAGCCTTATAACTCTAATTTACTTATCTCCGCTCCTTTCGTACAACAGCAACCTCATATAGCCCACATAATAAATCTAACCCCTTTGGTTCAGTTTATATCACATATACCATGTTTGAGTTAAATAGCTTCTTTTTGTTAAAGTTAACATTTCGGAGAAAAAATAGTATCTATCTAAAATAGTAAATGTATGATCAATAACATAAGTTAAGAAGATACCAAATAATAATCGAATAATAAATGTTGAATTCTTTCCCAACATTTTTATACTTTCGCAACATGTTGCAACAGAGTATAGTTTTGTTCACCAAACGGTTGTTTGCATCACCTAAAACTAATCGAGATAGACATAGATTTCTATATACAAATATTTCTTTTAATATTTGGTGATAATCAGTGGATAAGTATATTTTCTCAGCCATCATGTTGAACTTATAACAATTTATACCAGACAACAATGTAAAAAAGTTTCTTAGAGTGCTGAACTTTATATAGAGCAAAAATATCTTTCTAGTAAAAATTGCGTGAGATAAATATTAGTAGTGTAGTATCAAGAGGACTAAATATCCTTTTTATATGGCAATAGATAAACTGCGATCCCATTGGTTTAAATGCTACTGTCTATTATTTCAGTTTTACGACACATTTGAATATGAAGGTCATGAGGTGAACTGTAAACTAAAGAAAATTACATCATTACTTCATGAGCAGACCTTTCAAAATAAGTACCATCGATCCCTGTTTTAAAAAAGCATTTCACAGAGGGGTCTTCCTAGCACTTAATTTCAATACAATGAAATAAACTACTAATTTCTAAAATATAAATATAACTAAATAATCTGTATTATTATGTTAGTAAATATCTATGTAACATATAGGTATGCAAAAGTACGTAAGCTGTGTGTACAAAAATATACCATAATAAAACTATTATACGCTGTAGCAACATATTGCAAGAGTATAATAAATATCAGTACACTGTGTTTTTAGTTTCAGTTACACTAGATTTCTTGACCAGGAAAGTGCTGTATTCAAACTAATTTCAGTGCATTAGTTATATAGTGTTTAAACTATTGTTATATACAGTGGCAAGCAAACCCGTATTATATACAGTGGCGAGCAAACACATATACATATGTGCACCAGTATACCATAGTACCTATACACCGAACAGGAAAGGAGTCATAGTAAGGATTCAATTACAGTGAAAGAGAGCAGCACCTAGGATCCAACTTTTCAGACTCGGACGGACGGAATTATATAAGTATTTTATATATTAGGCCATCTATTATTTATTAATTATGCCTAGATTAAGTAGAAAATCTGTATTACTAAGTCGTATTCAGAATAGAAGACGTATGAGAGTTCTTCGTGCAAACTCTTTATATAGAGATAGTGAGCAGTAACAAGATACTGTAAGTCACGCTAATCGTAGATTAGACTCCGATGTACGTCTGTCGAGGTACAGTCTTTTGAACAAAATTTAAATACTGTTCAACATACGGCAAGACGTTTAAATACCCAAATCCGCTCTGAAGAGCAAATAAGAAATACTCGAGGTCATAGATCTCGGCGCGAAAATCTCGAGGTTCGATCTGTTGAGCAAGTTGTAAATACTGTTCAACATAGAACAAGGCGGCAAGATCCACAAATTCGCTCTGAAGAGCAAATAAGAAATGCTCTAGGTCGTAGGTCTCGTCGAGAAAATCCCGAGGTACGTTAAGATGAGCAAAGTAGAAACAATAGGGATCATAGAGAATTTCGCGCAAGAAATCCTAAGTATAGGACTTTAGAGCGCATTTGTGATCAAATGCAAAGGAAGCATGCAGGAAGAAATCTTGGAATAAGGAGAGAGGAGCGTGATAGAGAAACACAACGTCGAAAGCTTAGTAGGAGGGGTATGAGTGAAGAAATGTTTAATCAGAGACGTCTTAGAAGAAGTCAAGTTCGCCTTTGTAGAGATAGCCCACTCAATAGGCAAATTGAAAACGAAAGACAGTCCCAACGAATCTGATTAACGAGAGAAAATAATGTTATAGAAAATGCTTATAATGGCAATTTAACAGATTTCAAAAAAATTTATTTCCAAAATATAAATAAGAGCCCTATTGAAATATGTATTTGCTGCAGCGGATTATGGTTTTCACACCAAGTTCGCAAATTAAATTAAGAAATTATTGCGCAAGATCACCCGAATGCTGTATCCGCCTTTTATATAAATTTCCTTCGGAAGATAGAAATTACAATTTTTGTGTTACTTGCAAAAATGCGATTGCTAAAAAGAACGTTCCAAAAATATGTTTAGCTAACGGTCTAGACTTTCCTGAAATACCGGATTGTTTGAAAGATTTAACCCCAATTGAAGAACGTCTCATAATGCCTAGATTGCCTTTTATGACAATTCGTCCGTTACTATGTCAAGGTTAGAGTTCTCTCAAATTTACTGTTGTTAAAACCAATTTCTGTTAACAATATTGTGACATCTCTACCAAGGTCCTTTGATGAGGCTCATGTGATACAAATTCACTTAAGAAGGCGTTTGGAGTACAATCATGATTACATGATCTATAAGATACGCCCCGCAAAGATTATGAAAGCTTTGTAGTTCTTAGTGAATACCCCTCTGTATCATGAGTACAATATATTATATATATCAATGAAAACTGGATTTCAGAATTTAACGACCAAGAAAAAGTTCCGTTTGTTGCATCTGCAGAGGATTCCCGATTGGTTCAATCTTTTCGTGCGGCACAAACTTCTCATGATAATCCCTCAGGTAATAATATTCCCATGGGTCTTTAACCTTCAGAGCTAAATCCAGGCGGTCAAGAAACTCTTTTGGACAATATTCCTGTAGAAAACTTAGACTATAACCCGTTAGTCATAGGGCCAGGTGAAGGATAAAGACCAATTGACATAATCCAAGATAATAATTCAAAAGAGTTGTTATTTGGAACAATATACGTTAGGCAGAAGCGTACATGCTCTGAAACGTATAGCAAGAAAATACGTTTCGAATTTTGCCGAGTTGACAGAAGAGCGTGTACCATTCCAAAGTTGTTCTATGATTACAAAAAATTAGAACTGCTACAAAATATGAATAGTCTATTTGCCTTAGAAAGTGTTCAGGCCGCAACCAAGTTACGGCCCAAAATCTGTTAATAATAATAATAATAATAAACCCAACGATTACCCTCCTCCCGCCCAACCGACGCGAGGGGCGCAATCCGCATACGTGCGGAATTAGCGGAGTCAGAAAAGGCAAGAGAGTTTTTTAAGTGTTGAGATCTAAAACTGCTCAACTACAGAAACAAAACTTTCAACAGCTAAGATCTAAAGTTACAATATAATAAATTGTTACATTTTCATTTATTAAGAGAAAACAATAAAGTCTTTTTAATTTAAAAAAGTGAGTCAGATAAGTCAAATGTGCTGGAATAAGAATTAAAATCATGACATATACGGCGGAATAGCTCGCTTACTACTTACTCGTAACTGCCTCGCAAGGCGAACCGGGATATTAAATTTAATTTCAGACAGGAGAAAAGAACTGCAAACAGTTCCATTCAAAAGTTTCACTAAGAATATTATGCCAAGCCTACGACTAGAAAGTGTAGGTAATTTCCCTACGACTAGAAAGTGTAGGTAAACGAAAACTTTGTTCAAAACTTGATTCAACATGATGATGGTTACAAGGTTTTGAAAGGCATTAGATCCTCTCCTGCGCACTAAGAAGCTGAGAAGAAAAAGGCAATCGCTATGAACCGCCAATTTGGGCTTCCAACCTTCTTTATCACTTTATCGGCTGCAGAATCTCAGTGGGTTGAGCTTTGATCATCCTCTCTATAACTGTTGATTCTAAAGATATTTCGGAAGAGGAAGCCAACAGTTTAACAACCCAAGATAGATATCGCTTAATTCGGTCAGACGCAAATTCTTAAGCTTTTTAAAGATAAAGATAACGCCGGCGAGCACAGTTTTGTCGTTTTGGTGTACCATATCCACCAATGCCTTCAACGCAAATACTGTTACCCTTTACAGAAACAAGTCAAAATTCAGAAGGACACAAGGAAAGGTTTTTCGAAATTCAAAACGTTATAAGTTTAAATATGACTACTTTTGGCACTCCATACACCAAATACGGATATAAAATATATACTGGATGCATATGCTTGCTGTTTATATACCTATAATTATCAGAGGTGAATGCTGGAAATTATACTGTTAAGCAAAAGCTTTAACATATAGCTCACAAATTTATATCAGGCACACAAATATCTGCACAAAAAGCAGTATATTGCCGCATTTGCCTCCATCTTTCGGAAGCAAGTAATGCAAAAATATTTATAAATACCCCTCGACCTGAGAAACGTGTTCGAATGGTGAAACCTAGAGCAGAACTTCAGAACCTTCCTTCAGGTTCGACTGAAATATTCGTAGCCGGTATTTTAGACCATGATGTTCAAAGATCCGATCAGTTAGAAACTCTTTGTTAAGCTGATTTTGCATATATGTATAAATACTTTAAATCTAGTAGAAGAGCACAAGACAGTGATCATGAAGAGGAAGAGAGGGAAGACGATAATTTACCAGAGAGCGGGGTTGTCATGCCTCTTAAAGACGGTAGCGGTTTTGTGAAAAAACGTACCAAACCTTGTTTTATTCGGTATAGAAGGTTTAACACAGATTTGGCCAGAGTTGAGTATATCCCCGAAATGGTAATGCTTTACTATCCATGGCGGAATGAACAGCAAGATCTCATTGTAAACGATAATGAGCAGACTTGCATAACACATCGTATTCTAATTGAGGAAAATCAAAGAAAATATGCTGTTTTTGAGCAAAAGAGAACTTGAAAATGTCCTAGAAAGTCTTTATAATGAAATAGACTTAGAGGAAGATGCTCAAAGGAACTACCTATAGTGGAAAATGAGTTCAGAGTATTGGCACTTCCAGAAATAAACCCAAATATAAATTTGCTGGACTTGCATGGTGAAGATTCAACAGATAATGGCACTGAATCTGATTGCAATATTAGACTTATTAAACTACCCCCTTTGATTCCAGTTGAGCAATTATTTTATTATATATTATTTTCTTTAGTTCAAAGTCTAAGTACTAAGCAAAGAACCTATTTGACACATTTGAAACACCAGCTAAAAACAAATCGCCCATTTTATGAGTTCATTGGCGGCGGTGCAGGTGTAGAAAAGAGTCGTTTGATATCTGCAATATACCAAGCACTTAACTATCGGTACAATTCTACACCTGTATCCCATCCAAGTTCCTTAAAAGTTCTTCTTTGCGCACCTATGGGTAAAGCAGCATTCGGAATAGGTGGAATGACCCTTCATTCAATATTCTCTTTACCTGTTAATCAGTTGAGACCACTTAGCAATGACACAGTTAATCCATTGTATTCCAGACTTATCGATTTAAAATTAATCATAATTGATGAAATATCGATGGTAGGTGCTCGTATGTTTAGCTCTGTTGATGCGAGATTAAAACAAATTTTCAAAACAGACAGCCCCTTCGGTGGTATACCGATCATAGTGCTTGGTGATTTGAAGCAACTCTCACCTGTTGGAGATAGGTGGATATTCTCTCCTAATCCCAATGATGCATACAGCACTTTAGCTAGTTCCCCTTTGTGGGAGTAATTTAAATACTTTGAATTAAAAGAAATAATGAGACGGCAGGATCAGGCCTTTGCAATTGCATTCAACCATATGAAATCTGGTACTATGACAAATGAGGACATATCACTTATTGAAACTCGAGTAGTTAATTTCGAAGAAGTTCCCGGTGATTTATTTTGGTCCAATGAAGAGACAAATAATTTCAATGCCCTTAAGCTCGGTCGAGTCCCAACTGAAGCTATCTTTTCAACTGCAAAAGACTCAGTTAAAGGAATTGGTATAAGTGAAAATGATAATATTTATGAAAGAGTTAAACTTTTCAAAATTTCTGAAACGCAGGGACCACCTTATGAATTAACAATAAAAACCTCCGGCAAATATATGATTACAGTGAATATAAGCACGTGTGATGGCTTGGTTAATGGGGCAGCTGGACAACTTATGCAAATTGATTTCTATTGTTCTTTTCCAACAATTCTGTAGATTAAATTTTTGGAACTTTCTGTTGGTTTGATAGCACGATCAAAAAAGCCTCATCCTTTAGAAAGTTCTTGGACACAAAATGAAAAAGTTCTAAAGTCTTTTCAATATAAAAGAAATGAACAAATTTCAATTGAAAGAAATCAGTTTCGAGTTGTTCCGGCTGAGGGAATAACTATTCATAAAAGTCAGGGTGCCACATATAATAAAGTTGTAGTTCATACTCGACCCAGAATGCCTAGAGCTTCAATATATGTCGCTTTTAGTCGAGCTACTTCTGCAGAAGGTCTATTCATCATAGCAAATTTTATTCCTCCTGACAAATTTTCTGAATCAGATCCTGTTTTAGAGAACTGAGGGAATTGAACACAAATAAAGCTCTGAACACAAGTTTCACTTTTATGATTTCTCGAACATCAAATTTTATTCCATAATGTTCAGAGTCTTCAGGCTCACATTAATAATATAAAAAGCGACTGTTTGATGCTATCTTCTGATATCTTATGTTTTATAGAAACTTGGAGTTATCCGTGCGAAAATTTTGATATACCAGGATTTACTCCAATTAACGAGTTGAGGATAGATAGTACGGAATCAAGCAACAGAAATAAACGGGGCATTATAATATGTGCAATGCATAGTATTGCTAGCTCTATAGAACCAAAGGCTGTAAAGAAAATTTATTCAGGCCGCAAAGTTTTAGAAGCGGTTTTGTTTAAATGTTTCAGTATTAATATTCTGGTTCTATACAGAAATTCAACTTTCTCTGTCAGACATTTAATTGTAGAACTTCAGGAAGTCCTTACTTCTGAGTTATGCAATCAAAATGTGCTAAACATGTATAATAATATCGATAAAATAAATAAAAAATGTTATTCATTGTCAAAAACGATTTATTTTCATACTCCTCAATACAGTTGTAATTCATTCTATTTAAAACAAATTATAAGCGTATACAACAAAACACAAGAACGATTGCTCTAATTATTAAAATATATAAAGAAATCTCAAACGAATATACCACTTGACTATGCGAGAGTATAAAATGTTCGGTTGCATCCGAACTTAGCCCTTCCTTACTTTTTATACTCTCGCAACCTGTTTCTACAGAGTATAATAGTTTTATTCACATAACGTTTGGTTGTATCACCTAAAACTGATTGAGTTAGATACAGTGTTATATATATATAAATGATCAGGATGAAGAGACGAGTTGAAATTCGGGTGACTGTCTGTCCGTTCGTCCGTCTGTCCGTCTGTGCAAGCTGTAACTTGAGTAAAAATTGAGATATCTTTATGAAACATGTTTCTTGATACTGTAACCACAACAAGATACAAAAATCTTTTTTGGTATACAGGACCACATTAGGGAGGGGCATCTGCAGTTTAAATTCTTTTTTAAAGTGGGCGTGGTCCCGCCCCCTAATAGGTTTAATGTGCATATCTCCTATACCACTGAAGCTACGATAAAAAAAATTCACTGGGAACAAATGTTTTTAACATCTCTATCGACGGTGTTAAATCGGGTGACAACCCCGCCCACTCCCCATATAACGGTAAAAACCAAATTCGGTACATAATATTTTTCTCATATTTCTATGCTATAGTGCGAAAATAAGCGAAATCAAATTACAACCACGCCTATTTCCACTTTTCACTATGCAAATCAAACAAAAATGATTGTATCGGGATAAAACTTTGCGTGAATAATACGTTTAAAGTATGCCACCTTGTGACCAAAAATTGTCTAAATCGAATCGAAACTATTCAAGTCCCTAGGTACTGAATTTGTTGACCCCAGTGCCTATAGTTGCCTTTTTACATAAAATACCGGTTAATGTGTAAGACATTCAATTGAAATTCATAAAATAAAATAAATAAATAAAACTTTCGATAATAGTATGTTTGTGTCAAAAAATGAGTTCAATCGAATCAATACTTCCTGTAGCCCTCACATACCTAATATAAAGATTTTTGAGCTTCCGGGTGTCTTTATACCGCATATACCGACCAATATGTGAGTTATCTCAATGAAAATGAGAGAGCGTGTTTTACTCATAACAAGGTATTTTTGTGCCTAAAATGGATGAAATCGAGTGAAAAGTTTACATGGCCCCCATTCGTCTGACTTTACTCCATATGATTAGTGATGGTATGTGAAGTACCTTAATGAAACAGTGGGAGCATTTTATTGATCTGTGGCATGTTAGTAGTATGTGGTATTGGCAAAAATTGATAAAATCGGGGTAATACTACCCTCAACTTCCATATACTACTTATAATGCTTTTCGTTATTCTAACCAGTTCTACCTATGTCGGTCAGTGAGTAATAATTATTGTTTTTTGTATATGCATATAAAATTGCTTCATAATATATTCTCGAGTATAGCTGAGCAATGTCAAAATTAATATCTTTCTCTATCCCCAATATATATATGATTTCCACATGACTTTAAACCGTTCCGGTTGATCAAAAGTGATATTTTAATGTAATTAAGTGAATAACTTTTCTTAAAAATATGTCCCCTACCATGTTGACTATAAGCATACAAATACAGCCATAATTGCGAATACTGCGGCCATTTAAACAATTTCAGTGGGCAGGTCAGACTTTAAAAATAACTCAAAGAGACATGTTTTTGTTAAGATGCTTGTTCTAGTGAAAATATAGGGGAATAATCCTATAAAATTATTAAATAAAATTTGTGAAAATAGAGAGACAAAAATGAAAGTTGAACCAGAGTGTCCTGAGGAACCTAAAAGACTTTTGAACTCTTTATGTAGGGTTAGTAGAATTGAATTTCAGAAGATATGTCATTGTGAAGATATTAATCAATATGCGGAAGGAATTAATAATAATCCTAGAAATGTTCTTATTCAATTTATAGAGAGGTTGAAGATGCTTGAGGATGGGTCGAATACAGAAAATAGATTAGTTATCATTTTCAATTTAAAGAAGTTGTTGAGTACTTACTTGAAATTTGTGATTAAGGGCTTGGGGGATTTCGGAGTAATAGTTTATTATACTAAATAAAATAAAGGTAATTGAAAAGATATTAAATAAGCTTAATCAACCGATAGGGGCTATTTGTGGGATTAAAAATTATTAAGTAATTTAATAATTTTAGTTTGACATACTAATGTTAATTTTTAACTATTTTTTTTTTTTGATTAGAAGTAAGTGCTAATTTACTATGAGGTGGTTTAAGAGACCAGTACTTGCTTTCAGTCATCTAATGAAAATTGTGAGTTAGTTCTATTAGTTACTCAATTAATGAAAAGATTAACGGGGAGTCTTTCGATTACAATTAGGTATAAATCTGTGATTAGCTCCGCAAATTTCTGAGCATTGACCGTAAAATAATCCGGGTCCGTTTATTAGGAAGTTTGCTTGGTTTAATCGTCCAGGTGTTCCATCTACTTTTACACCTAGAGTAGAGACTGTTCAAGAATGAATAACATCTGCAGCTGTGACTAATATTCGAATTTAGTAATATATATAATAATGAGTTTATAGGTAGAATCACTCGGTTGTCAACATCTAATAGACGGAATCCGTCTGTGGCTAATTCGTTAGTAGGGATTATATATAAGTCAAATTCAACGTTTAAAAAATCTGAGTATTCGTAGCTTCAGTATCATTGATGTCCAATAGCTTTCAGAGTTACTGAAGGTTCATTAATTTCATCTAGTAAGTAAAGTAGTCGAAAAGATGGTAGAGCAATAAATAGGAGAACAATAGCTGGGAGAATTATTCAAATTATTTCAATAGTTTGTCCGTGTAGGAGATATCGATTTGTGTATGAGTACGAATTGTGTAATAGTATAAACATTAAGTAGCCAACTAATGTTGTGATTATTTGAATGCCAGGCTCTATTTTGAATGCCAAGGGCAGCTCATGTTGTCATTTATTTCTAAAAAAAAGTAAAATACTTTATATATGGAGCTTAAATCCATTACACTAATCTGCCATATTAGATAGTTAGTTAAAAGAGGTAATTCTAACTATGTTCGGCCGGAGGAGTATTTTGAAGTCATTCAATTGATGAACTAAGTTGTATAGGGTAAATTACTTGTCGTTGTGTTACTAATCTTTCTCAAATAATAAATAAGAAAAATAAGATTCCTAGTAAAGAGATAGATGAACCAATTGTGGATACCACGTTTCATGTTGTATAAGCGTCTGGGTAATCTGAGTACCGACGAGGTATTCCTGCTAATCCTAAGAAATGTTGAGGGAAGAATGTTAAATTTACACCAATAAATATAACGATAAATTGACTTTTTAATCAATTAGGGTTTAGGGTTAGACCCGTAAATAGGGGGTATCAGTGTACAAATCCAGCCATAATTGCGAATACTGCTCCTATAGATAATACATAGTGAAAATGGGCTACTACATTATATGTATCATGTAAAATAATATCTACAGAAGAATTGGCAAGCACAACTCCTGTTAATCCTCCTACTGTAAATAAAAATACAAACCCTAGGGCTCATAGTATAGCTGGGGATAGTTTAATTGTGTACCGTGGAGAGTAGCTTATCAACTGAAAATTTTAATGCCTATAGGTACCGCAATAATTATTGTAGCTGAAGTGAAATAAGCTCGAGTGTCGACATCTATTCCTACTTTAAATATATGGTGGGCTCATACAATAAAACCTAGAGGTCCAATTGCTATTATAGCATAGATAATTCCTAGAGATCCAAAGGTTTCCTTTTTACCTGATTCTTGACTAATAATGTGTGAAATTATACCAAATCCAGGGAGAAATAAAATATACACCCAGAAGGTGACCGAAAAATCAGAATAAATATTGGTAAAGAATTGGGTCTCCTCCACCTGCTGGATCGAAAAAGGAAGTATTTAGATTTCGGTCTGTTAAAAGTATTGTGATGGCTCCTGCTAAGACAGGAAGTGATAATAAAAGTAGTAGGGCTGTTAGTACTACTGCTCAAACAAATAAAGGTTTTCGATCAAATGTAATTCCTGTTGATAGCATATTAATTACTGTTGTGATAAAATTTACGGCACCTAAGGTGTGAAATGATAGCTAAATCAGTGAGTGAAAAGATATCTAAATCAACAGATGCTCCTCCATGAGCAATAATAGATGATAGGGGTGGGTATACTGTTCTACCTGTACCAGCCCCCAGGCCATATCTGGCGCTCCCAGCATTAATGGGACTAGTCAATTTCCAAATCCTCCAATTATAATGGGTATAACTATGAAAAAAATTATTACGAAAGCGTGAGCAGTTACGATTACATTGTAGATTTGATCATCTCCAATTAGGGCTCCAGGGTGACCTAGTTCTGCTCAAACTAAAATTCTAAGGGATGTACCCACCATCCCTGCTCAAGCTCCGAAAATGAAGTATAAAGTTCCAATATATTTGTGGTTTGTTGAAAATAGCCATTGCCGCGATTAAATGGCTGAACTTTAGGCGATAGGCTGTAAATCTATCTATAAAAATTTATTCTTTTTAATCATGGCCTTGTAGTCAATAATGATATTAGACTGCAATTCTAAAGGAGTAAAAATTTACTAAGGCATAAAAGATTAAACTTATATTTATAGCTTTGAAGGCTATTAGTTTGATTAACTTAAAGCCTTGCTATAAACTTTTTAAGAATAAATAAATTATAGACACTAGGATTAAACTAAAAGTGGAGATGAAAGATAGAGTTAGTATAGTTTTGAAAGAGACATCATTAATTTTTATATTAATAGATCAATTTTTTTCGTAGTAATTAAGCATAAAGGCTATGAAACATAATGTAGATAAAAAAAATAGTGTAATTAATGTTATTACTGTTATAATTGTTATTATTATATATTGGGTTTTTAATACTAATAATTGAATAACCAGTCATTTAGGTAAAAATCCAATAAAAGGTGGGAGCCCTCCTAAAGACAGTAGGTTTAAGAATAAAATGAATTTTAGAATTTTAGAATTGAAAAATGAATTAAACAATTGGTTAATATGAAATATTTTGAAGCTATTGAATATGAAAATTAAACTGAAAGATATGAATGTGTAAAGAGAGAAGTAAATAAGTCACATTTATTCATTTGCCTGTATGGCTCTAGTATTCATCCTAAATGATTAATTGATGAAAAGGCTATTAATTTTCGTAAAGAAGTCTGAATAAATCCTCCTAATGAGCCAATAATGGTTGAAGTAATAATTACGAAGACGAAAAAATTGTTTTGTGTGATGTAAGAAATTAATATAAGAGGAGCAATTTTTTGTCACGTTATTAAAGTGAGTGCATTTATTCAGGAGAGCCCTTCTATTACATTAGGAAACCAGAAGTGGAAAGGCCCACTTTTTAATAATAGCGCTGAGGTAATTATTAAGTCACTCTAGCTTGAGTTAAAAAGTACTTTAATAAGGCTTCTGTAGACATTAAGTTATTATTATTTAATAGGGGGATAAATGATAATAAATTAATTTCTAATCCTATTCAAGCACCTAATCAAGAATTAGACGAGATGGTAATTATATATAAAAATATAATTTAGCTGAATTATTAAAATTAAAAAGAAAAGGATTGGAACCTTTATAAATGGGGTATGAACCCATTTAAGCTTTATTAGCTTATCTTTTTAAGTCTCTATGTTTTGGTGTATGACGCACAAAAGTTTTTGAGACTTTTAGAAATAGTTTAATTCTATTAAATATAATGAATGTAATATTATTTCATAATTTACCCTATCAAGGTAACCCTTTTATCAGGCAATTCATTGAATGAAATTAACTTATTTTATTTGAAATAGGCTAATTTTATCTAGTTTTTTGTTTTTTTTTTAATAATTAATTTTGTGTAAATGTGTACATCATTTAATTTATTTAAAATTTTCATGGTTTACATAAATAAAAAAGTAGTCTAAAAAATAAAATTAATAAATTAACTAGATAATTTAAAATTCCAATATAGACATTTCCGAGAGTTAAAAGACCAACTTCATATAAATATATAGATGAATGCAATAAATTTATTTTTATCATTAATCTATAAAAATGTTTCTAGTGTTAGATTATATTATATACTAATAAATTGATATTATTGTTATCCATCTATGAATCTTAAGGCTTTGTTTTATCTGATAATAGATATCTATTAATTAACTAAATATTTATATGTATATATATATCTATTAATCTTAACTTGTTATATCATTAATTTATCTTTAATATAATATAAATAAAAATTTAAAATTTTTTAAATATTAAAGGTAAATAAATTAATTAATATATTTTGTAATAATTTTAACATCTTATAAATTTATTTAAAAAAAAAAATTAGATAAAGCTGTTATATTAATTAAATACCTATTAATTAATTAGATTTTTTTTTATTATCTTATTTAATAATTATTTCAATTATTATTTATATTTTTTTTTATTATCTATTAATTATTAATTAATATAACAGCTTTATCTAATTAATTTGTTAATAAATTAAGAAAAAAAAGTTTTTGTAATAGGTTGATTTTCTTTAATTTTATTTAATGAAAAACGGTAACTTACTTGGGGGGACGTTACTGATATATGAGAAACTGCTAACTTTTTTTATTTATTACAATTAAAGTTTTATGATTTTATTAATTAATAATAATTATTTAAATGTTCTAAAAATTTATTAATTATTAGTTGGTAAAATTTTATGTATAGACATTAAAATTTATTTTGGCTTTAAATTTTATTATTGATTTATTTTATATGTAAGTTTTTGCGTGTATTTTTATTTATTTTAATAGTAATTAAATTTCAACTATAATCTCAGTAAATAAAATTATTAATCACGGAAACTTGTAGATAGTGATTTCATAGAGCATTGGCTAAATTTGTGCATGCAGCCGCGGTTACACAACGGTGTGAGTTAAAATGTATTGTTTTAAAATAATATTGAATTTATTAGGTGAAATTTTAAATTTAAGAATTTTTTTGTGGTAATATTTTGAAGCTTGTAAATTTTAATTATAAACTAGGAGTAGATACCCTATTATTTAAAATGTAATTGTAAACACTAAGGTAGTAGTAGTTATGTTCTTGAAACTTAAAAAATTTGGCGGTATTTTAGTCTATTCAGAGGAACCTGCCCTGTAATTGATAATTCACGATGAACCTTACTTGAACTTGTTTTTCAGTTTATATACCGTCGTTATCAGAATATTTTATTAGAATAATAATTTTCTATAATTTTTATAAGAATGTATATCAGATCAAGGTGTAGCTTATGTTTAAGTAGAGATGGGTTACAATAAATTTATTTAGACGGAACTAATTTTGAAATATTTTAGTGAAGGTGAATTTGACAGTAAAATTGTAAAGATTTTTAATTTGATTTTAGCTCTAGAATATGCACACATCGCCTGTCGCTCTTACTATTAAGATAAGATAAGTCGTAACATAGTAGATGTACCGAAAGGTGTATCTAGAATGACAGTTTAAAGCTAATTTAGTAAAGTATTTCATTTATATTGAAAAGATTTTTGTGCAAATCAATATAAATTGAATAATATTTATTTATTAATTTTTTTTGTGTTTAGATTATAGTATTAAAAATAATTGTATAGTTTAATGTTTTAGTAATTTTTAATGATATTTGTGATAGTTTATTAGTATTGTTAAAGGTAATTGAAATAATCTGAAAAATTTTTGTTTAAAAAGAAGATTTAGTTTGTCGTACCTTGTGTATCAGGGTTTATTAAATAATGAATAGGAATTTATTAATCTCGATTTTATAAGAGCTAATAATTTATTAGAGTTAATGTGTCAAAATTATTTTAAATAGATTATTAGAAATGAAATGTTATTCGTTTATAAAGGTATCTAGTTTTTTTTTAAATAAATTTAATTTACAAGTTTTTGATTTTTTGGTTATTAAATTGATTAAAAAATTTATTAATTTGAATATCTTAAGGGATAAGCTTTAAGATAAATTATTAAAAATTAATAGTGATAATATAAAATGTAAGCTTAGAATTAGCAATCGTTATAAAGTTTGTTATAAATTATTTTATAAGTTATATTATTTATTATATATTAATTTATTTATAAAAATTCTTTTATTAATAGTTTATAAAGGGGAATAATGACAGAATTAGTATATTGTTTTGTTTAGATAATTTTGTATGTTAAGTTTATATAAAGAACTCGGCAAATTTTTTACCCACCTGTTTAACAAAAACATGTCTTATTGATCCATTAATAGTGATTAGAAGATTAAGTTACTTTAGGGATAACAGAGTAATTTTTTTGGAGAGTTCATATCGATAAAAAAGTTTGCGTCCTCGATGCTGGATTAAGATATATTTTTAGGTGTAGCCGCTTAAATGTTATGTCTGTTCGACTTTTAAATTCTTACATGATCTGAGTTCAAACCGGCGTAAGCCAGGTTGGTTTCTATCTTTAATTTTTTATAATTCCTTAGTACGAAAGGACTAGGTATTAAAATAATAATATTTTATTTATAGAATGTGATTAATTACTATTTTGGCAGATTAGTGCAATAAATTTAGAATTTATTTATGTAATTTATTATTACAAATAGTCTTGTTTTTTATGGAATCTATTTTATCAGTTATTGGAAGTTTAATTTTAGTAGTTTGTGTTTTGGTGAGAGTAGCTTTTTTAACTCTTTTGGAGCGCAGGGTTTTGGGGTATATCCAAATTCGTAAGGGACCTAATAAAGTAGGTTTAATAGGAATTCCTCAACCCTTTTATGCTGCAATTAAGTTATTTACTAAGGAACTAACTTATCCTCTTTGATCAAATTATATTTCTTATTATTTTTCTCCCATTTTTTCTTTATTTTTGTCTTTAGTTGCTTGGCTGTGTATTTCTTTATTTGTTAAATTCTTTTTTTTTTAATTTAGGGTTGTTATTTTTTTTTGTGCTGTGCTAGATTAAGGTTTTATACTGTTATGATTGCTGGTTGATCATCTAATTCTAATTATGCTTTATTAGGGGGGTTACGTGCGGTTACACAAACAATTTCTAATGAAGTTAGAATGGCGCTAGTATTGTTATCTTTTGTTTTTTTAATTGGCAGATATAATATTTTAGACTTTTTTTTATTCTCAAAAATTTGTTTGGTTTTTGGCAATTTTGTTTCCTATGAGATTAGTGTGATTTTGTATTTGTTTAGCTGAAACCAATCGAACTCCTTTTGATTTTGCTGAGGGTGAATCTGAGTTGGTTTCTGGGATTAATGTTGAATATAGAAGTGGGGGTTTGCTTTAATTTTTTAAGCTGAGCATGCTATTTTTTAATTTAGAAGCATATTATTTTGTGTAATTTTTTTGGGGTGTGATTTGTTTAATATTATGTTTTATTTGAAATTAACTTTTATATCATTTATGTTTATTTGAACTCGAGGGACTTTACCTCGGTTTCGTTATGATAAACTGATATATTTGGCTTGAAAGAGTTTTTTACCTTTTTCATTAAATTTTTTGTTATTTGTTGTTGGGTTTAAGCTATTATTGATTTATTATATATGGTTAACATTAGTTAGTAAAGTCAATAGAAAGGTTAATTTCTATCTTGTGTTTTCAAAACACATGCTTGTTCAAGCTCATTGAATAATTAATTAAGTTGTCTCATCATTTATTGATTAAAGGATTAATAATATAATATAGGAAATAAATGACAGTTAAGATTTGTCCTACTAGGACGTAGGGCTCTTCTACTGGTCGTGCTCCAATTCATGTCAGTAGAATTACGGTAACCACTATAGTTTAAAATAAAATTTTATTGATTGGGTAAAATTGAATCCCCCGGAATTTTCTTAAGTGGTAAAATGGAAGAATAGCTAAAATAGCAATTGATAGTACTAGGGCGATTACTCCTCCTAATTTATTGGGGATTGATCGAAGAATGGCGTAAGCGAATAGGAAGTACCATTCTGGTTGGATATGAACTGGGGTTACTAATGGGTTAGCTGGGATGAAATTAACTGGGTATCCTAATAAATATGGATTTATTAATGTTAAAAGTAGCAGAGTGGCCACTATAATTACGAACCCTACGATATCTTTGTATGAGAAGTAGGGATGGAAGGGGATTTTGTCGATGTTAGAGTTTAATCCAATTGGATTATTTCAACCAGTTTGATGAAGGAATAGAAGGTGAATTAATGTTATTGCTAGTACAATAAACGGTAGAATAAAATGAAATGTGAAAAATCGGGTTAAAGTGGCGTTGTCTACTGCGAGTCCCTGGGTATGAGACCACTGTACTAAGTCGATTCCTAGGTATGGAATAGCTGACAATAAATTAGTAATAACTGTTGCTCCTCAGAAAGATATTTGTCCCAAGATAATACATACTCTATGAAAGCTGTTGCTATTACTAAAAGTAAAATTAGGACTCCCACTAATCATGTGGGGGTGAGTAATTATGATCCGTAGTAAATTCCACGCCCTACATGTAAGTAAAGACAAATAAAAAAGAATGAAGCACCATTGGCGTGAGGGATTCGTAGTAATCAACCATAATTTACGTCACGACAAATGTGGTTTACGCTATTGAAGGCTAAATTAATGCCTGCGGTGTAATGTAAAGCTAGAAAGAGTCCTGTGAGAATTTTAATAATTAAACATAATCCTAGCAATGAGCCATAGTTTCATCAGTCTGAAATATTAATAGGGGCTGGAAGGTCTACTAAAGCATTATTTGCAATTTTAAATAAGGGGTGTTGGGTTCGTAAAGGTTTGTTCATTAGTTTATAGGTCGGAGAGGTCCGTAGAATAGTTTAGTAATTTTTACTACTGCAATTAGTGTAATTAATAGCTAATTTATTAATAAAATTGTAATTAGATTTGTTGGGAAGTTGTATAATTTTTGTAGGTTTAATGAATTTTCAGGTGTGAATAAACTAATATTAAAATATTCTAAGCTTTGTAGGAATGAGAGTGTTGAAAGTTTATCTATCAATAAGGAAATAAGTATAACAACTATTATAGTTGCAATGTAAATAGTGGATAATTTTATAGATGAAGAAAATATTTCATTTGAAGCTAATGAGGTTACATAGATGAATAGCACTAGTATTCCTCCTAAAAAAAACTAAAAATAAAACATAGGAGAATCAGAATCTTTTTGCTATTAGTCCTGTTAATAAACAAATTTGTAGGGTTTGAATTAAAAGTATTAATCCTATAGCTAAGGGGTGGTTTATTTGAACAAAAATAAATCTTGAAATTAATGTGGAAGAATATAAGAAGAACTGTATAATTTCAAGAGGTAGTTTAATTAAAATATTAATTTTGGGGATTAATGATAAAGTTATTTCTTTTCTCTTGAAGTTTTAAAAGCCTAAGGCTTATTTTTGGTTTACAAGACCAGTGTTTTTATTAAACTAAATATTAAAACTAATGTTAATAAGATTGTATTGAGGATTGCCTTGTTTTTTATTTTTAATGGGGAGATTTTTTTTTGTTTCTAATCGTTAGCATTTGTTGTCAATGCTTTTGAGAATGGAGTATATTGTGTTGAATTTATTTTTTCTTTTGTTTATTTATTTGAGCTTAATAGATTATAGAAGATTTTTTAGCATAATGTTTTTAACTTTTAGAGTATGTGAGGGTGCTTTAGGTCTTTCTATTTTAGTTTCTATAATTCGTAAACATGAAAATGATTATTTTCAATCATTTAATGTTTGAAAATGTTAAAATTAATTTTTATAATAATTTTTAATATTTCTATTTGTTTTATAAATGGTTTATTTTGAATGGTTCAAAATTCATTATTTATTGTAACTTTTATTTTTATTATTTTAAATTATTGTACTAATTATTTTGTAAAGACATTATTTCTTATGGGTTGATTTTATTAAGATTTTGAATTTGTACTCTCATGCTTACAGCTAGTGAGTCTGTTTATAAATATAATAATTATAAAAATTTATTTTTATTTAATGTTTTAATTTTGTTATTGTTTTTGGTTTTAACGTTTAGAAGAATGAATTTATTTATATTTTATTTATTTTTGAAAGAAGATTAATTCCTACTTTATTTTTAATTTTGGGGTGAGGGTATCAACCTGAGCGTCTTCAGGCGGTGGTGTATTTATTGTTTTATACTTTGTTGGTTTCTTTGCCTATATTAGTCATAAATTTTTATTTATACCTATAATAGTTTAAATACAATGGATTTTTATTTATTAAGTAATTATACGTTTAATTATGATTTGCTTTATTTATCTTTCATTTTATCTTTTTTAGTTATATGTATATATAAATATTAATCGGTTTATTAAATTAGTACTTATATTTGTGTTATTTATAACGTTGTTGATTGTTAGTCTTAATTTAATTAGAATTTTATTGGGATGAGACGGGTTGGGGTTGGTCTCTTACTGTTTTAGTTATTTATTTTCAAAATGTTAAATCGTATAATGCTGGGATATTAACAGCTTTATCTAATCGAATTGAAGATGTGGCATTTTTATTGGCAATTGCTTTGATATTAAATTATGGTAGATGAAACTATATCTTTTATTTAGAAACTATAAAGTATAGTGTGGAGATAGAAATTATTGGAAGATTAATTATATTAGCTGCTATAACTAAGAGAGCTCAGATTCCTTTTTCATCTTGATTGCCAGCTGCTATAGCTGCTCCTACACCTGTTTCTGCTTTAGTTCATTCTTCAACTTTAGTGACTGCTGGAGTTTATTTATTAATTCGATTTAATATATTATTAAGTGGTAGATGGCTCGGGAATTTGCTATTAATGTTATCCGGGCTAACCATATTTATAGCTGGGTTAGGGGCTAACTTTGAATTTGATTTAAAGAAGATTATTGCTTTATCTACTCTAAGACAGTTAGGGTTAATAATAAATCTTATCTATAGGGTTTTATAAGCTTACCTTTTTTCATTTGTTGACTCATGCTTTATTTACGGCCTTTTGGTTTATGTGTGCTGGAGCAATAATTCATAATATAAATAATTCACAAGATATTCGTTTAATACCAGGGCTAATACCTATATGGTTTGTTTACCTAATATTTTGCAGCTATTAACTTTATTTGTTTGTGTTGTTGGGGGAGTATTAGGGTATTTAATTTCAAATGTTTCTTTATTTTATTTTAATAAGTCTTTACATAATTATTTGGTAAGCTATTTTTCTGGTTCAATGTGATTTGTACCCTATATTTCTACTTATGGAATCATTAATCATTCTTTGATTTTAGGGGGTAGGGTTTGTCATTTGATCAAGGTTGGTCAGAATTCATATAATGATTTAGTTAATTATTCTTGGTATATATTTGTTATACATAATAATAGTTTGAGGGTTTATTAATTATTATTTGTTTTATGAATTATTTTTTTATTTCTTTTTTTTTATGATATTTTAATTCAAGTAGCTTAAGATAGAGTATAATACTGAAGATGTTAGGGTAATTGTTTAATTCTTGGGTATAGTGTATTTATTTTAGTAATTTATAAAAATAAGTAATTTTGTTTTTACAATGAAAATGTAATGTTTTCTTTTAAGCTATTGTATATAAACGGAAGTATAAATGGATATAATTAGAGAATAATCTCAGTTCTATCATTAACAGTGATAAGCCTCTGTTTGGCTTCAATTAATAGACATTTAATTATTAGGGGCTATTATATAAAATAAGGGTATTAAATACCTAAGATTAAGTCGAAACTAATTGCAATAAATCGCTTCATATTCTTGGGTTTTAGGAAGATTGAATATTTCAATACTTTTTGAATGCAAATCAACTGTTCTAATTAACTACAACCCTAGTTTGATCAATTTAGTATGCCTTGATTTCATTCGTGATATAGACCAATAATTAGAATAATAATAAATACAATTCTTGTTGTTGTTCATACTATTACGTTGGAAGTGGAGATAATTAAAATTATAGGTAAAATAAGAGCATCAAAAATTAAGAAAATGATAGTGATTAAAAAGAACCGAAGTGAAAAAGGTAGTCGAGAGGATAATTTAGGATCGAATCCACATTCAAATGGAGAACATTTTTCACGATCTGTAAGAACTTTTTTTGATAAAATAGATGCTAATATTATTACTACTGTTGCAATAATAACTAAAATTGATGCTATAATAGCAATTGAAAAGATTATCTGTACTACTAATTAGTAGACCTTATGATTGGAAGTCAAATATACTTATATACTATACAGATAATTATAAATTAGCCTCCTCATCAGTAAATTGAGATATATAGGAATAGTCAACCAATATAAACAAAATGTCAGTATCATGCAGCTGCTTCGAACCCAAAATGATGAGTTTTTGAAAAATGATTATTTAAGTGGCGGATTAAACATACAAGTAGGAATGAAGTTCCGATTAATACATGAATTCCATTAAATCCTGTTGCTATGAAAAAGGTAGAACCATAAACTTAGTCTGCGATAGTAAATGGAGCTTCAATGTATTCATACGCTTGTAAAATAATAAAATAAATTCCTAAGAGGACTGTAAAAAATAGCCCTTGTGTAGCTTGTGATTGATTACCTTCTATTAAACTGTGATGAGCTCAAGTTACTGTGACTCCCGAAGATAAAATAATTGCTGTACTTAGTAAAGGAATTCGGAATGGATTGAATGGTTGGATTCCGGCCGGAGGTCATATAGCGCCTAGTTCAATAACTGGGGATAATCTTCTATGGAAAAAAGCTCAGAAGAAAGATACAAAGAATAATACTTCTGATAAAATGAATAGGATTATTCCTCACCCTAAGGTTATGAGTAAAGTATGTAGGCCTTGGAAGGTCCCTTCTCGAGAAACGTCTCGTCATCATTGGTAGACCGTTAAAATGGTGATTATATTACCTAATAAAAATAATGTAATGTAATCTACTAAATGGAATGGGTGGTTTGAGTGTGTTGACATTAATTTACTTCACTAGAGTATAGTGTTCTTAACACTGCAAATACATATGATTGAATAATAGCAACGGCTGATTCTAAAACTAGAAGAGCAATTTGACCTATTAATAAAAATGATACGATTAAGTAAACATACTTATGTATATCTCACTTCAAGATGTTTTTTGTTTTTTTTTTCAATATAATTTTCGCTGACGCAAACTAAAATATAGCGATAAAACTGAGACTAAGTTTATGGCCTTCAATATAAGTCAAGAAGATACCAAATTTGATTGTAATTTAATCACGATTTCATTTAATAATGGATGTTAATTCTTTCTCATCTTTGCCACACCTGAAGGAATTTCCTGGCCTTTGAGTCTTGCGAATTACAAGAGTATAAAATTTTTCCACCCTAGGACACATTATCGGGTATATATTGACCCTAGCTCCAACATACTTTTTTTAAAATTCAAACTTCCGTTTGGCTTTATATAAACGTAAAATATTAGATATACAAAATTTTAATGCCGAAAATGTGTGAAATTGATCCACGAGTTTCCCCAGCATACATGTACTACTTATGGTATAATCGTATGGTATAATTTATTTCGTTAATTTTATAATTTAATAAAATTAAATGGACAGTTTTCTTAAAAATAATGTGGTTTATCGCTGCATATGAATGAAATTGGTCTAGACCTTTGTTTAAACCTTATACCTCTAATATACTGATTTCCGCTCCTTTCGAACAACAGCAACCTCATATACCCCACATATTAAATCTAACCCCTTTGGTTCAGTTTATATCACATATACCATGTTTGAGTTAAATAGCTTATTTTTGTTAGAGTTAACATTTCGGAGAAAAAATAGTATCTATCTAAAATAGTAAATATATTTTTTCGGAGGAGGTTTAGAAACATGCTTTTCGCATCGTCATTGTGTTATCACAGCAATGGTATGTGCCACTTGCTGGTCACTAAAAAACTCTCCTCTAGGGAACCGCTTTCGCATTACTTCAGGGTGGCGTTCTATATTTCTCGTCTTAAGACTTACATGTTATTACCTGCGTCCAGGTCCCGTTTTTTAATCCGTTTTTTAATGTCGTTTTCTATATAATTTTTCGCGTTCTTCTTCCAAATTTCCTCGTTTCGGAGCATGACAGTTATGATGTTATCCGCATTCAGGGTGCCGACCAAAGTGTAGAGCCTATTTCGCTGCGTTTGCCAGCGTGTGCATTAGAAAAATATGTGTTCAGCGTCGTCCTCGATCTCGTCGTTGTATATACAGGACGGCTCTTCGACTTTCCCCATTTTATATAGATACTTCCTGAAATATCCATGCCCGGATAGCATCTGAGTAGTGTAGAAATCCACCTCACCATGTTCCCTGTTAGACCATTATTTTATGTTTCGGATTAGCCTGGCCGTCCATCTACCGTGGCGTCCTTGCTCCCAGCGAGCTTGCCATTGTTCCAAAATGTCGCTCTTTATTTCCTCTTTTGTAGCGGCAGCATCTGTTCCTTGTTTCTTCAACGTCCACATTTTCTTTTGTTCAAATGCTAGTAAGTCGATGGGTGTGTTTCCGCTTATCACATATACAGCTTCGCCCGAGACTGTACGGTATGCCGATGCTACTCTTAGAGCAGCTGTACGATACACTTTTTTTCTTGCCCATAACTCTGCTCCCTAGAGCAAGACATTTAGTGTTGTCGACATCAAAAACTTCCGTTTTTCCTGTCTCGGTCCTCCGATATTAGACATCAGCCTGCTCAGTTGACTTGTTATTATGGACACTTTTTTCGCAGCGTGTTGAATTTGTGCCCAGTAGGTAAGCCTGGAATCTATTCTTACCCTCAGGTAGTTGACAACCTTTTGTGTCCTTAATGTTTCTGTTGTTGTCCTCATGTCTACTATAGTCGGAATATCGTCGGGCATATCGAGGCTCAATATGCCGTCGTAACTGACGTTCCAGAGGTCTGGGACGAGGATTGATCCCTGCGCTGCTCCGGACGTGACCTTCAAGTGTCGTGGTCCTTCCGAGGTTTTATACAGCAAAACCCTGTCTTCCAAATAGCTTATCACCATTATGCTGAGATATGCGGGTATTTTAAATTTTTCTTCTAATGCTTCAATCATGTTTTCCCACCCAGCGCTGTTGAAGGCGTTCCGAGCGTCAAGGGTGGCGAGTAGAACAACTCGTCTGAGTTTATTGCATTATCTGTGCACTTCTTCTACGCTCCTCACTACATTCTCAATAGCCCCCAGTGTTGATTTACCCGGTCTGAAACCGAATTGTTTCGGTTGTAAGCCGCCTGCCGTCGTGGTTGCTTCTTCTGTCCTCGGTTTCAGCATTCTCTCAAAAAGGTTACCGGCTGTGTCAAGCATGCAAAGAGGCCAGTATGCTGATGGACTATCTGGATCACCTGTTCCTTTACTGATTTTTAGTACCTCTGCTGGTATTCCGTCTGGTCCGGGTGCTTTGTTGGGTTTAAGTTTTTTTGCCGCCGTTTGCAACTCTTCGATGGTGAAGAGGCGTGCGTCGTTGGGTGGTTCCGTCGGTCTTATTTTCTCGGCTATTGAATCATGTATGGGAAATAAGGCATTGACGATTTTATCCATTTTATATGTGTTCAGTTGGTGGGGTGGGGCCCGACCACTTAGTTTTTTCATAACGACTTTATACCCTAGACCCAACGGGTTTATGTTTAGGTCATTCCGAAGCTCTTCCCATTTTGCTTTTTTGCTAATTTCGATAGCCCGCATTAGTTCCTTCTTCGCGGCGTGGAGATTATACATTTCTGTTGTTGCATTACCTCTTCGTCTATTTCTTGTGTAGACCCGTCTTAGGTGAAGGCACGATCTTCTTAACTGAGCAATGTTCTCTGTGCACCGGTATGCATCGCGTTTTTGTCTCCTGCTTTGGCTCCGAGGCATTCCTTTACTACATGCTTGGGTGATTAGCATTATTGTCTTCTGTACGTTGATCAATAACATAAGTTAATAAGATACCAAATAATAATCGAATAATATATGTTGAATTCTTTCGCAACATTTTTATACTTTCGCAACATGTTGCAACAGAGTATAGTTTTGTTCACCAAACGGTTGTTTGGATCACCTAAAACTAATCGAGATAGATATAGATTTCTATACACAAATATTTCTTCTAATATTTGGTGATAATCAGTGGATAAGTATATTTTCTCAGCCATCATGTTGAACTTATAACAAAATATACCAGACAACAATGTAAAAAAGTTTCTTAGAGTGCTGAACTTTGTATAGAGCAAAAATATCTTCCTAGAAAAAATCGCGTGAGATAAATATTAGTAGTGTAGTAGCAAAATGGCTAAATATGCTTTTTATGTGGTAATAGATAAACTGCGACCCCATCGGTTAAAATGCTATTATCAATTATTTCAGTTTTGCGACCCATTTAAATATGAAGGTCATGAGGTGAACTGTAAACTCAAGAAAATTGCATTTAAGTACTTTAACTACTACTACTAACCCCATCGGTTAAAATGCTATTATCAATTATTTCAGTTTTGCGACCCATTTTAATCTGAAGGTCATGAGGTGAACTGTAAACTCAAGAAATTTGTATTTAAGTACTTTTTGGGATTTATCCAGCGCCGTTGGCAGCTTATGAAAGTGTTAGATATTAAGACAGAAAGAAGAAAATCTACATACCTGCTCTACATATGTGTATACCATACTTAATTATATGTAAGTTATTGTTAATTAAGCCTTCATGGGCAGACCCTTCGAAATAGGTACTGCTTTAAAAGTGTTAGACAAAAGCAATTCACGGAGGGATTTTCCGAGTACTTAATGTCAATACAATGATATAAACTACTAATTTCTAAAATATAAATATAACTAAATTTTATGTATTTTATGTTACTGAATATATAAGTAATATATACATAGGTATACCAAATTACGTAAACTGTGTGTACAAAAATATACCTTCACAAAACTATTATACTCTGTAGCAATATGTTGCAAGAGTATAATAAATATCAGTACACTGTGTTTGTAATTTCAGTTACACTAGATTTCTTGACCAGCAAATTGCTGTATTCAAACTAATTTCAGTG
Source organism: Bactrocera oleae (assembly GCF_042242935.1). Classification (NCBI taxonomy): domain Eukaryota; kingdom Metazoa; phylum Arthropoda; class Insecta; order Diptera; family Tephritidae; genus Bactrocera; species Bactrocera oleae. The sequence goes on along the minus strand of NC_091537.1, from coordinate 49,937,344 downwards.
TATTAGTTATATAGTGTTTAAACTATTGCTATATACAGTGGCAAGCAAAACCGTGTTATCTACAGTGGCGAGCAAACACATATACATATGTGCACCAGTATACCATAGTACGTATACACCAAACAGGAAAGGAGTCATAGCAAGGATTCAAGAGATAGTGAGCTGTCACCAGATACTGTAAGTCATGCTAATCGTAGATTAGATTCCAATGTACGTCTGTCCGAACAAATTATCAATACAAATCAATATAGAACCAGGCGGGAAAACCTCGAGGCACAGTCTTTTGAACAAAATTTAAATACTGTTCAACATAGGGAAAGACGTCTAAATCCCCAAATCCGCTCTGAAGAGCAAATAAGAAATACTCGAGGTCATAGATCTCGGCGCGAAGACCCCGAGGTTCGATCTGTTGAACAAGTTGTAAACACTGTTCAACATAGAACAAGGCGGCAAGATCCACAAATTCGCTCTGAAGAGCAAATAAGAAATACTCGAGGTCATAAATCTCGGCGCGAAGACCCCGAGGTTCGATCTGTTGAGCAAATAAGAAATACTGTTCAACATAGAACAAGACGTCAAGATCCACAAATTCGCTCTGAAGAGCAAATAAGAAATACTCGAGGTCATAAATCTCGGCGCGAAGACCCCGAGGTTCGATCTGTTGAGCAAATGAGAAATACTGTTCAACATAGAACATGACGTCAAGATCCATAAATCCGCTCTGAAGAGCAAATAAGAAATACTCGAGGTCATAGATCTCGGCGCGAAGACCCCGAGGTTCGATCTGTTGAGCAAGTTGTTTATACTGTTGAACATAGAACAAGGCGGAAAGATCCACAAATTCGATCTGAAAAGCAAATAAGAGATACTCGAGGCCATAGATCTCGGCGCGAAGACCCCAAGGTTCGATCTGTTGAGCAAGTTGTAAATGCTGTTCAACATAGAAAAAGGTGGCAAGATCCACTAGTTCGCTCTGAAAAGCAAATAAAAAATACTCGAGGTCATAGATCTCGGCGCGAAGACCCCGAGGTTCGATCTGTTGAGCAAATGAGAAATACTGTTGAACATAGAACAAGACGTCAAGATCGACAAATTCGCTCTGAAGAGTAAATAAGAAATGCTCTAGGTCGTAGGTCTCATCGAGAAAATCCCGCCGTACGTTATGATGAGCAAAGTAGGAACACTAGGGATCATAGAGAATTTCGCGCAAGAAATCATGAGTATAGGACTTTAGAGCGCATTTGTTATCAAATGCAAAGAGAACATGCAAGAAGAAATCCTGAAATAAGGAAAGAGGAGCGTGATAGAGAAACACAACGTCGGCAGCTTAGTAGGAAGGGGATGAGCGCAGAAATTTTGAATCAGAGACGTCTTAGACAAAGTCAAGTTTGCCTTTGTAGAGATAACCCGGTCAATAGGAAAATTGAAAACGAAAGACAGTCCCAACGAATCCGAAAATAATGTTATAGAAAATGATTATAGTGCCAATTTAACAGATTTCAAAAACATTTATTTGCAAAATATAAATAAGTGCCTTACTGAAATATGTATTTGCTGTGGCGGATTATGGTTTTCATACCAAGTTCGCTAATTAAATTTAGAAATTATTGCGTAAATTACAATTTGTGTGCTACTTGCAAAATGCGATTGCTAAAAAGAACGTTCCAAAAATATGTTTAGCTAACGGTCTAGACTTTCCTGAAATACCGGATTGTTTGAAAGATTTAACCCCAATTGAAGAACGTCTCATAATGCCTAGATTGCCTTTTATGACAATCCGTCCGTTAGGATATCAAGGTCAGAGTTCTCTCAAACGTACTATTGTTAATATACCAATTTCTGTTAGCAATATTGTGACATCTCTGCCAAGGTCCTTTGATGAGGCTCATGTGATACAAATTCACTTAAGAAGGCGTTTGGAGTACAATCATGATTACATGATCGATACCATACGCCCCGCAAAGCTTATGGAAGCTTTGCAATTCTTAGTGAATACCCCTCTGTATCGTGAGCACAACATACATATTAAGGAGAACTGGATTTCTGAATTTAATAACCAAGAAGAAGTTCTGTTTGTTGCATCTGCAGAAGATTCCCGATTGGTTCAATCTTTTCGTGCAACAAAAAGTTCTCATGATAATCCCTCAGGTAATAATATTCCCATGGATCTTTTACCTTCCGAGTTAAGCCCAGGCGGTCAAGAAGCTCTTTTGGACAATATTCCTGTAGAAAACTTGGGCTATAACCGTTTAGTCATAGCGCTAGGTGAATGACAAAGACCAATTGACATAATTGAAGACAATAATTCAGAAGGGTTGTCATTTGGAACAATACACGCTGGGCAAAAACGTACATGCTGTGAAACATATAGCAAAATAATACGTTCTGAAATTCGCTGTTTTGACAGAAGAGCGTGTACCACTCCAAAGTTGTTCTATGATTACAAAAAATTAGAACTACTACAAATTAAGATATCCATTTGCCTTAGCCTTAGAAAGTTTTCAGGCCGCAACCAAGTTACGGCCCAAAATCTATTAAACGAAAACTTTGCTCAAAACTTGATTCAACACGGTGATAGTTACAAGGTTTTAAAAGGTGGTAGATCCTCTCCTGTGCACTGGGAAGCTGAGAAGAAAAAGGCAATCGCTGTGATTCGCCAATTTCGGCTTCCAACCTTCTTTATCACTTTATCGGCTGAAGAATCTCAGTGGGTTGAGCGTTTGGTCATCCTCCCTAAAACTGTTGATTCTAAAGATATTTCGGAAGAGTTTAACAACCCAAGATAGATATCGCCTAATTCGGTCACACGCAAATTCTTAAGCTTTTAAAGATAACGCGGGCATTTTTGGAGAGCATTTTGTCACAAATTTCTACTGGAGAGTGGATTTTCAACAGAGAGGTTCCCCGCATGTACATGGCATGTATTGGCTTAATAATGCTTCCAGGATCAACCTTCAAGATCCTCAGACATTCACTGATGTCATTAGTTTTATTGACAATTATATTTCTACAGATGGTTCGATCAGCCACTTACAAAATTATTTGGGTTATCAAAAGCATAACCACAGTCGGTCTTGTACTAGGGAAATAAGAGGACAACAGTTTTGTCGTTTTGGTATACCATATCCACCAATGCCTTTAACGCAAATACTGTTACCTCTTACAGAAACAAGTCAAAACTCAGAAAGACACCCTTTTCAAAATTCAAAACCTTTTAAATTCAAAAATGACTACAGAAGGCATTTCTAATTTAAGAGATTTTGAACATTTCCTGTCTGATAGTAGAATAAATATGTCTTTTGATGACTATTTGCAGGACACATAATCCAAGTTCCTTAAAAGTTCTTCTTTGCGCACATACGGGTAAAGCAGCATTCGGAATAGGTGGAATGACCCTTCATTAATTATTTTCTGTTTATCAGTTGAGTAGAGAGTTGTGACCACTTAGCAATGACACAGTTAATCTATTGTATTCCAGACTTATCGATTTAAAATTAATCATAATTGATGAAATATCGATGGTAGGTGCTCGTATGTTTAGTTCTGTTGATGCGAAATTAAAACAAATTTTCAAAACAGACTGCCCCTTCGGTGGTATATATCATCGTGTTTGGTGATTTGAAGCAACTCTAACCTGTTGGAGATAGATGGATATTCTCTTCTAATCCCAATGATGCATACAGCACTTAAGCTAGTTCCCCTTTGTGGGAGTTATTTAAATACTATGAATTAAAAGAAATAATGAGACAACGGGAGGATCAGGCCTTTGCAATTGCATTAAACCATATGAAATCTGGTACGATGACAAATGAAGACATATCACTCATTGAAACTCGAGTAGTTAATTTCGAAGAAGTTCCCGATGATGCCATACATTTATTTTGGTCCAATGAAGAGACAAATAATTTCAATGCCCTTAAGCTCAGTCGAGTCCCAACTGAAGCTATCCTTTCAACTACAAAAGACTCAGTTAAAGGAAATGGTATAAGTGAAAATGAGAATATTTTGGAAAGAGTTAAACTTTTCAAAACTTCTGGTAATAAATCAAAAATATTATATATGAATACAGTGAATATAAACACGTGTGATTGCTTGGTTAATGGGGCAGCTGAACAACTTATACATATTGTTTTCCAATGTTCTTTCCGAAAATTCGGGGTATTAAATTTTTGGAACCTTCTGATGGTTTGATAGCACGATCAAAAAAGCCTCATCCTCTAGAAAGTTCTTGGACACCAATTGAAAAAGTTCTTAAATCTTTTCAATATAAAAGAAATGAACAAATTTCAATTGAAAGAAATCAGTTTCCAGTTGTTCCGGCTAAGGGAATAACTATTCATAAAAGTCAGGGTGCCACATATAATAAAGTTGTAGTTTATACTCGACCCAGAATGCCCAGAGCTTCAATGTATATCGCTTGCAGTCGTGCTACTAGTCGATTCATCATAGGAAATTTTATTCCTCCTAACTAATTTTCTGAATCGGATCCTGTATTTAAGGAACTGAGGAAATTGAACACAAATAAAGCTCTGACAACAAGTTTAAATTTTATGAATTCCCGAACATCAGGACATCAAATTTTATTCCATAATGTTAAGAGTCTTCATGCTCACATTAATGATATAAAAATCGACTGTTTGATGCTATCTTCAGATATTTTATGTTTTGTAGAAACTTGGAGTTATCCGTGCGAAAATTTTAATATACCAGGATTTACTCCAATTAACGAGCTGAGGATAGATAGCACGGAAACAAGCAACAGAAATAAACGGGGCATTATAATATAAGCAAAGCATAGTGTTTAAATGAGTTTAAACTCCCTCCTCCAAGTACACCACTCTACTCGGGAAAAACTGACGCACCCTAATAATGCCCACCACATACTCATCAATACACCACACCAGCCTTATCAGCACAGCGAAGCAGAAACTGGGAGAGAGCCACGAGCGGAAAAAACAACACAAAAGTATACCATAGACACATATGGTATACAATATTGGCCCCAAAACCCCTTGGCGGACCCCATAGTGAGTCGTATCGTTTCCTATTCTCTTATTTTATCATGCATATATGTATGTAAAAGTTACAGTTTTATATATATAGAACCTGTAATAACAAATACGTTGACCATACTACATCAGTTCGGTAAAATATATATATATATTATTAACAACAACAATAATTCAATGCCTATTTATGCTTAGCTTCGTGTATTCAAATACACCATCAAGAAACAAAAAGCAAAAACAAATTCAAGTATATACTTGCAAATTTCTCCAGCAATCCCCTTGTGTTTAATAAAGCAACAAGCAGGATTGCATATAATAAGTAAGCAAAGGGAAAATAGCAAACCTAAAACAAGACAGAGAAACAATTAAAAACACAACAAACAAACATACATATATGCATATCGAAATAACGTTTATATATTACATCTCTATATATCGTTAAATATATATTTTTAATAAACATATATACATACAAAAATATATTTACAAAGTGCATACGGTAAAATACCTGCACATTATTTACTTTGCTTTCGCGATCTCTTCGCTGTGCGAACCTACATACATACGTAAGTATATATAAACATTTATATATACAAACGGCAATTAATATATATGTAACTTTATACCCTACTTTAAGACCTAATAAAGTTATTTAATATCAATTTCACAAAAAAGGACCGTTTGTATAAACATTTATATATACAAACGGCAATTAATATATATGTAACTTTATACCCTACTTTAAGACCTAATAAAGTTATTTAATATCAATTTCACAAAAAAGGAACAATTATCATAAATTTCGAATATTATCAAATGGCGATAAAACAAATATATGATAAACGAATTTATTAAAAATTAAAATTATTAAAAACAAAATACAAAAAACAAAAACATTTTTTCAACAACATACTTACATACATATGTTACATATATATATACAATTTTACATATATTCAAAGTCCTCATAGGCAATTATCCGGCAATACCCCTTGTTCTTTGGCAAACAAAAACAAGCAGGATTGTATACAAAAAAAAAAGCGCATTGATCTCTCAATTAAATAAAAAAAAATAAGCTGTACAAAGCGCATTAATCTCTTCAACGAGCTCTCAATTACAAAAGAACCTAACTGCGTACAAACAAGTCCATATTAGGGTGTACCTACATTCTTCAACATAAGGACATAAAAAGTATTAATAATTAAAAGTGCGGTTTCATGAAAAAAAAAAAATATATATATATATCTAATAATAACAAAATCATATCGCACGTAAATTCAGTTTACTTGGAAAACACAATTAAAAGGTTATATATTAATAATTCATTGAAACATTATATAAATAACATAACAAAAATGGTTAATGGCTACAAAAGTCAAACTACACCTGTAGGAGCTACACGCTCAAAACAGGTTGCCAAATTCATTTCTGAGAGTGACAGATTAACACGATACTGCACTCGATTTTCATCTTCACCGATTCAAGACATCTCTGAATCGTTATTGGAAATAAAAAAACAAAATATTGACAATTTTTGGACTCGTCTCCAAACGGCCCATGACTTCATAGTAGATTATGCCAATTCAGATCTACCACAAGATTTTAAATCATCGGCTTACACACTATACGAAAACTGCTTAGACCATTACGAAGAAACAAAAGCTATGATTTTCGATCAACTTAAGCTAATAAAAGCAATTGCACCTACTCCACATCAGCGAGTAGAGCTGCCACAAGTACAAAGTCATGAGGCAAGTTCAGGCATCCATCTCAAGGTGCCCACATGTGATACAGAAATCTTTCAGGGTAGTTATGAACAATGGCCGTCCATCCGGGACATGTTTACAGCCGTTTACATAAACCACCCAAAATTAACAAACGCGCAAAAATTGTATCACCTCCGATACAAAACTAAAGGTCAAGCAGGCGCAATAGTTAAACAGTTCCCACTAAATGACGACAATTTCAATTTGGCTTGGGAAGCTCTAAAATCCAGATATGAAAATGAAAGAATATTGGTCGATAAACAAGTAACGACACCAATAAACTTGCCTAAGATTCAAAAAGAAACCAGTGAAGAGTTTATAATACTACAATCCACTGTTTCAAACTGTTTGTCGGTTTTATCGACACAAAATATTCCCACAGACAGCTGGGACCCTATTCTGGTAAATATAATATATGCACCGCAGCATTACCAGAAAAATCGTTACTTTTGTGGGAGCAATCGCTCTCCTCTCGGAAAAAATTTCCAACGTGGCTGCAAATGAAAGAATTTCTAACTACCCAATATAAAATAGCAGAAAGGGTAGTCAAAAAACTAGTTAGAACTAAAAACGTTCAAAACGACCTAAAAAGAAGCTTCAATAGACTCCAAGCTAGTAGCATAAACAAATTAAACAGAAGCTTGTACAAAACGCAATCGTTCACTTCCGAACAGAACAATCATACGTCATGCGAACTATGCACGAGAGGGCATAAACTACAATCTTGCGAGAAATTCAAAAAATTAAAAATTAAAGAAAGAAACTATTTCGTGAGATCAAAAAAATTATGTACAAATTGCTTGTCACATGCGCATACATATAAAAATTGCAAAAGCAAATTCAATTGCTTATATTGTCACAAAACTCAATGCTTCATTACAGCAAATTTCCCATATCACCCCAAAGAAGCGCTTATACAAAAAGAACCACAGGTTTAGTGGTAACAACAACTCCCAAAAACCGAAATCCCGAAAATTTCCAAAAGACACCAAGATGCTCAAAGGCACAAAACACTCAAACGCTACACAACGAAATACAAAATAGGGTATTACTACCCACAGCAGTCATCTCCATCGAACATCGAGGAGAACTCTACAAACTTAGAGCCCCAACAGACCAAGGATCACAACGATCTTTCATAGCGTCTAGGGCACAAAATAGGCTACAACTGCCAAAAAAAAGCCAACTTTGAAATTACATAAATGGGCGGAAGAGTAGTTCAAAACTCTAATAAAATCTGCCCTTTTACCCTAATTTTCCCCCAAGCGGATAAGAGAATTAAAGCAGAAGCTATAGTCTTACCGCAGCTCACATATATGCTTCCAAGCTATCATATAAATAGCAAACATTGGGAAAAGGCTTCACACCTTAAACTAGCAGATCCCAACTGCAACACCCCCGCTCAAATAGACATTCTATTAGGCAGCGATCTCATACCTCAGAAAATACTCGATGGTGTTGAGAAAGTTTCAAACACACTATTTTCACAAAATACCATTTTTGGTTGGATCCTAAGTGGACTAGTTACAGAACCAGTTTCCCCATCAAGAACTCAAGTTGACGAACATTCCAAAGAATCGCTTAATTCATAATTAAGAAATTTCGGGAGTTAGAAAAACGCCCCCTCATAACAACCCCAGAAGATCAGTATTGTGAATACTTCTACAAAGCCACAACCACTCGATCAAATAATGACACAATTTTCCAATACTCTACAAATTGGCACAAAAACCCTTGTCAGAGTTTCTTCTGACAACCCCAGTGTTAAAAACACAAATATATATAATTCAACCAAATCATCGAGATATATTACTAAGTATTCAAAAAGAAAATTTGTTGTACACTAATTTCCTTAAATTTGAAAAGGGCAGTACAACATAAAAATACTGAATAATATACTGAATCAATATCCGCATTACCCGCAATAACATTTATGACCCCGCAGGATGGCTTTCGCCAACTATGATACAAGCGAAAATCCTAATTCTTCTTCACTTAGAAAAATGGTCACAATCCTCAAACAATCTAAATGATATTCGAATCTCCCGATTCTTGACCACAATCGCCCACGTCCATACATAATATCGTTCGCAGCATAGTTGTCCTAGAAAGTCGAAAAACAATTATAAAATAAAGGTAAGGGATCACCATACTCCCAATGTGATACATTGACGCACCTAGACTTACAAAAAGCAAAGGTCGCAGTTATCGCATCGATGTAAGCGCTCCTCATATGGGTGGTTAATAGGAATCAGCTATAAAAAGCTATCCTCCTACTTCAAAAAAGTAGATGTATACTGCAAATATAAATATATCGAATTTACCACATTACTAACTTGGAAAAAAGCCGTTCTCAATTGACGGCCAATCACTGTACTCTCGCAATACCCCTCTAATTTCTCTGTCCTAACATCAGGGCATTTTCTCAAAGGAGCACCCATTCTGGCCACATCTGGGCCAGGAGTGGATTCGCTAACCTTAATAAGCCGATTGTAAAGTAATTTTAAACAAACAATACACATAATAAAATTATAAAAGAAACAACGGAAAATACAATAAGTACGAAATGCAACTACAACCTTATATACCCGCAAAATAAAGTTGCTTACCTTAAAGCACTTACATGCACATCAAAATGCGTACAAAATATGTTCTTAAAACCAAAGCCGTTTTATACACACAGAATATGGAGATATCACTATTTCATCACCGTGCCCTCAGCTACTTCATCAGCAGTACGCCGAAATACAATCAACAGCACATACGTGCAATGCTAGGCTAAATATTCGCCTAGGGGGCCCAGGATGTTAAAATGAGTTTAAACTCCCTCCTCCAAGTACACCACTGACCACAACAGATGAAACCACATAGGACAGTACAACACACCACAACACCGCGCGTGTACATAACTAGTTAAAACAAGTAAGGAAGGGTTAAGTTCGGATGTAACCGAACATTTTATACTCTCGCAAAGTCAAATGGTATACTCGTTTGAGATTTCTTTGTGGATTGACTGATATTTTCGGTAGAAGGTCAACTATAAGCACTGGGGTCCACATATTTAGTACTTAGGGGTTTGAACAGTTTTGGTTCGATTTAGACAATTTTTGGTCACAAGATGGCATACATTAAACGTATTATTCACGCAAAGTTTTACCCCGATATAATCATTGTTGCTTGATATGCATAGTGGAAAGTGAAAGAATCAGATGGAATTGAAAATGGTGTTACATGGGAAGTAAGCGTGGTTGTAGTCCGATTTCGCCCATTTTCGCACTATGACATAGAAACATGAAAAGAACGTTATGCACCGAATTTGGTTGAAATCGGTTGAGCAGATCTCAAGATATGGGTTTTCACCTAAAAGTGGGCTGCGCCACGCCCACTGACTAATTTTGAACGCGGCTCCTATAAAGTCATCTTATACCATCCCAGAGATAAAATTTAATGTCTCTGGCGTGTTTAGTGCTTGATTTATCACGCTTTTAGTATTTTTTAACAGTACCGTTATATGGGGAGTGGGCGGAGTTGCCACCCGATTTCAACTATTTTCACACCGTCAATAGAAGTGCTAAAAACATTTGCTTCTAGTGAATTTTGTTATTATAGCATTAGCGGTTTAGGAGATATGCACATTAAACATATTAGAGGCGGGACCACGCCCACTTAAAAAAAAAAGTTTTAACTGCAGATGCCCCACCCTAATGTGATCCTGTGTACCAAATAACAGTCTTGTATCTTATTGCGGAGCTTTACGCCCATCTGCAATACCATTTGTCTCACGGTACCAAGAAACATGTCTACCAAGTTTCATAAAGATATCTCAATTTCTACTCAAGTTAGAGCTTGCACGGACGGACGGACGGACGGACGGACAGACAGTCACCCGGATTTCAACTCGTCTCTGAATCCTGATCATTTTTATATATATAACCCTATATCTAACTCGATTAGTTTTAGGTGATACAAACAACCGTTAGGTGAACAAAACTATTATACTCTGTAGCAACAGGTTGCGAGAGTATAAAAAGGGATGATCAGCGCAGCTTTTTCACCTCATTCGAACTAATAGGGATCCTGCGCGCAACTCGATTTTCGATTATACACGTTGACGCGACACGCGTTAACCTATCTCGATCAGCCGAAGAAGAACCCGGACATTGGCGGAATTTAAAGTGATACATCGCTTCGCTCCCCTTCGGACCCGTTTATCAATAATAATTCTAATTGTAACATTAATATCTTGTTGTGTTATAAAATAAAATTCTCTATTTAATTTTGTATCGGAAATCAACCGCATTTTCACTTACATACATACATATGTATAATATTTAAAGCGAGTGTAAGTGACTTATCAACAATTTAAATTCAGTGGTGGGTGTTTCCTACTAAATTGGGCACCCAATTATTCACATAGTATTGCTAGCTCTATAGAACCAAAGGCTGTAAAGATAATGTATTCAGGCCGCAAAGTTAAGGTTTTGTTTAAATGTTTCAGTAATAATATTCTGGTTCTATACAGAAATTCAACTTTCTCTGTCAGACATTTAATTGTAGAACTTCAGGAAGTCCTTAGTTCTGAGTTATATAATCAAAATGTGCTAATTGTTGGAGATTTCAACATTTGTTTAATGTCTACAGGGAATTCAATAGGACATCTGCTCCAAGAAAAAAACTTTAGTTCTCTGCTTGGTCTAGAATATTCAACTACACCTGGCGGTACACAAATTGATTGGGCATTTTGAAACATGGATCCTTCCCATGTTAATGCAATTACTTTTGAGACAGTATGCAGCTATCATGACAGTATTTGTGTCTCTATTTCCAACTAAAGTTTTCAGATTTATTGCAATAGTTCTTCATTTTTTTGAAATGTATATTAATAAATGGTATAGCAATTTTGACAGTAGTTTTTAAGACAGTTTTAAGAAAAATATGTAAATAATATAATTAAGAAAATTTAAATTCTATGTATAATTTGTTATTATATAAGACATTATTGTATAAATATATAATATGACAGAAATTAAATAGTATAAGGAGAAAAGAAATATAATTTGGATATATGTATAAGAATCTATATAAAAATTTATGTTTAATATTGTAAATATTATATACAAATTAATATAATAATATAATTTTTAAAGTTGTTAATATTTATTATTTTTAAGCTAAACATGTATAATAATATCGATAAAATAAATAAAAAATGTTATTCATTGTCAAAAAACGATTTATTTTTATACTCCTCAATACAGTTGTAATTCATTCTATATAAAATAAATTATAAGCATACAACAAAACACAAGAACGATTGCTCTAATTATTAAAATACATTAAGAAATCTCAAACGAATATACCATTTGACTATGCGAGAGTATAAAATGTTCGGTTGCATCCGAACTTAGCCCTTCCTTACTTTTTATACTCTCGCAACCTGTTGCTACAGAGTATAATAGTTTTGTTCACATAACGGTTGTTTGCATCACCTAAAACTAATCGAGTTATATATATATAAATGATCAGGATGACGAGACGAGTTGAAGTTCGGGTGACTGTCTGTCCGTCTGTGCAAGCTGTAACTTGAGTAAAAATTGAGATATCTTTATGAAACTTGGTACACATGTTTCTTGATACCGTAACCACAACAAGATACAAGATTTGGAATACAGGATCACATTAGGGACGGGCATCTGCAGTTAAAATTTTTGTTAAAAAGTGGGCGTAGTCCCGCCCCCGAATAGGTTTATTGTGCATATCTCCTACACCACTGAAGCCATAATAAAAAAAAATTCACTGGGAACAAATGTTTTTAGCATCTCTATCGACGGTGTGAAAATGGGTGAAATCGGGTGACAACCCCGCCCACTCCCCATATAACGGTACTGTTAAAAACTACGAAAAGCGCAATAGATCAAACACTAAACAAGCCAGAGACATTAAATTTTTATCTCTGGGATGGTATGAGATGACTTTATAGGAACCACGTTCAAAATCAGTCAGTGGGCGTCGCACCACCCACTTTTAGGTGAAAACCCATATCTTGGTATCTGCTTAACCGATTTCAACCAAATTCGGTACATAATATTCTTCTCATATTTCTATATTATAGTACGAAAATGGGCGAAATCGGATTAAAACCACGCCTATTTCCCATATAACAGCATTTTAAATTCCATCTGATGTTTTCACTTTCCAGTATGCAAATCAAGCAGCAATGATTATATGCTGAATATCCGTTACATAGGCGTTAGGCTTAGTTTTCACTAAGTTTTATTAAGATAACTCACATATTGTCCGATATTTGCATAATAAAGTCAGCTGGAAGTTCGAAAATCTTTATATTAGGTATATGGGAGCTTAAGGAGGAGTTGATTCGATTCAATCCGTTTTTGACAGACAAGTAACAATAATATTATCAGGAAAAAACTTTTTCCGAACTTTAATAATTTCATGCCATGCCCATTGTCTTAATTAGTTAAGTAAATGATTTATCGCGCTCTTAGTAGTTTTTAACAAAACCGTTATATGGGGAGAGAACGGGGTTATAATCCGATTTCATTTATATTCACACTTATGTTATATACAATAGTAATTGCGCAATTACATAGTTGCCAACCAAAACATTAAACCTATTAGAGGGGGGAGTTACGCCGATATTTGCAAAATTTGTACGTGTACCATATACCACGGACAGACAGACAGTCATTCATGACCGTTTATAGTATATGAATATGTATGGTATATAGCTCCATATCTATATCGATTATTTTTAACTATTATACTCTGTAGCAACATGTTGCAAGAGTATAAAAAGAGGGTCAGATAGCAATATAAGGGTGCTCGAAAAATTTAATTGATGTCAAAACATATTAAGCAAAGCGAAGATACGGTAAAGCAGTGAATGAGGATAGAGCAGGAGGCGGACGCGCTTAAACAATATCCATTGATAACGAAGTGTTGAAAGTATACTATCATTTTTAAATAGGCAAAAATACGTGTAAAAAATGAAGTGAAATAAAAAAATGAATTAAATATAGTCTATATATCTCTTTCAGATGTTATATATACTTGAGGCCACACGTTTGCATCATAATGATATAAAATTATAAAGAATATAATCATAACTGGCCAATATTGTATATTTGTATGTTTAATATACTTTATTTATTGGAATTGTTTTTAATAATTTCTTTTTCTGGTTCATTTTAGCACGAAATTGAAAGTGGAAGATTTCTTCAATATCACCATTTTGGTTTTTAAATTATAAAATTTAATTTACCTATTAGTATTAAGTATTATTGTAAATTAATTTATTTCCAATATTATGGTTCAATTTGCTTACATGTACACAATGTGCGAATATTAAGAATTAGTATAACTATAATTAATTATTATTGTAAATTATTAAAAATTCAACAATTAATATTAACTATTTATAAACCATAAAAAAAAACTTTTTAACAAAAAAAATAATGATATTAATACATATATAAATTAATGTTAGCCACAACATGATTGTAAGAAGGAAATTTTATTTTGTAATGTTTACCGGATATGTATTGTTTAATATCAAATATAAAATAATTACCAAAAATTTGTAAAAATAGAACTATAATGTATAAACATGTATATATAAAAAATATTAAACTAATAAAAATAAAATTAGAATTTCAATTGTTTTATTTGTAAGGAAAAATGTAACCGATACGTTAGGCATTAGTAACCAATGAATTATTAAACAAATAACCCATAGCAAGTGACGAGGTAACCGATGCATAAATTTTTTGTAATCACTGGCTAACCAACCAAATGACATATGTACCAGTTTTCTGTAACTTATAGGTAACCATAGCATTAACCAAAAAAATTGTGGGGACTAACGTTACCACATATCTTTATTTTATTAATTTTTGTTACAAAAGTACCTTATAATGAAAACTAAAACTGAAAACTGAAATTAAGTTAAAATTTAAAAGTTTGTATGACTTTGTAGTGTTGCGTTCAATACGACTGTATCGTGTAACTGTTTAACAACGAGGGAGTTGTAGAAGAAATAGAAGTTCTCCCGCGTAGGATAATTGTAAGAATTTAACAGTGGTAACGGTTGAAATATTTCCTAGAATGCTGATGTGAAGAGAAAACGAAGAATTATGGCATATGAAATTATGCTGCAAGATGTGTAGGAACCCCACAAAACTATAGCCAATACCCAATGTAAAGGTCACTGTTAACCAAAGAGCAACAGATAACTTTCCAAAATTCTTGGCAAATTAGATATGTAACATTTGCATTAAGGCAATGAAAGAGAGCGATTAAGATAAACACACCGACGTGCAGTGAAAGAAGAATAATAATTAGTTTTTTCCAGAGGCTAGAACAAACAAATGCATTAATTACTGATAACCTATCGGTAACCAGTTAGCTTACTTTTATCCGTCTTGTAGGGTGGTTTCTCACTTATAATCGAAATGTACTTAATTAATTTGTCTGCCCGAAAAGGCTATTATACTACTAGATATAAATCTATGAAGGTTGTCAGACGTTCGGATATTTATATTAAAATTTAGCAATATTTTACCTACCTACCTGTTGGCTTCGCACCCTAACTAGTTTAAGGATTATTTCTACAAGGAAACGTATGTATATATTTATAACGCTCTTTTAAAGCATGTATTAGATTAATAATTGAAAATAAAACAAGAAACAAATTATTAACAAATAAATCAAGTACTGATGTTAGATTAAAGCTGAAATGAACCCAAAAAATATGTTAATCGCCATTTCAGAACATTAATAAAAAATCTTAAACAGTAAAAATAATACGAAACGCAAAATTTAAATGAAATGTTTTTGATCTGATGATTTGGGGTTGTAATTCACAATGAATTAAGCGGTGAGTATATAATAATTTGTAATCGTATAAAATGTTGGGTGCTTTAATTTAATCCCTGCTAACGCTGTGAGTGCAAATATAATATGATGATTGACATGTTTATTTGAACGTTTACGGACAAGTCTTTACTAACACATATGCAATGCTTGACGCAATTATTAGGGCATTTCACACTGGAATGAGTCGGATATATCTTGATCCCTGCTAATTACTCTTAATATTTGAATAAACAGTTCCGAAAGTTTTTACAACGAGGTCACTCTATCAACTTCTCCCGTAGGACATTTTAGAGTATAAGAAAATCATTTTTATAAAACTTATGGCTTTTTTACGTGCAACATTTCGCATTTTGCTTGCCAGTTCAGATTTATATATTATATTTGAAAATTGGATTAGCTTTATGTACTGTTGGAGGGTGGCAAAGTAAACCCCTTATACCTATTAGGACGATTGGTATTTGTGCTTCTTGTAGGTGTATGTACCACTCCGTCAGCGAATCAAAAGAGAAAGATACAACACAAAAAGTTAAGACACAGGCAAGCCAGCACATACGAATAGCAGGACTTCCACATGGGAGTATTTAAATGTACAATTTAAATTCAATATATCCCCAGTGTAGAATTTAAATGTACTTGTATATCCTTTAAGTTTAAATATTTAATATAAATTGGGTTGTTGGGGGCTAACATCCCCCTCTCCGTGAACTTCATGGTCCGATGATCTTGTTGGCTCTGGCAAATACTTCCGAATCTATCCCCTCCAAAATCGATCAGCTAGTTCGCCAAATGTACGAAATTTCTTATTGAGAAACGAAGGATTGCAACATCACAATCGTCCTTTCCTCTTATGATACGTAAATTACCGAAAAGAAAAAAATTTGGAGTTAAGACCTCGCTATCGAGTGATACCAGCGGGACGGAGGTAAGCGGACGCATATTAATAATATTTTCGACGTCGGCTAAGATTGCTCTTAGTACTTTCTCGGGGAGACCGTCATGAGCCGCTTGGAGACGTATCCAAAAATTGCCGAGATTTTTAATTTTGATTTCCTGTGCCGATTGAGAGTAGTCTTGAATCGGTGAAGATGAAAATCTAGAGCAGTATCTTATTAACCTGTCACTTTCTGAAATAAATTTAGCAACCTGTTTTGAGCGTACAGCTCCTGCAGGTGTATTTTGATTTTTATTGTCTTTCATAATTTTTTCTATATGCTATTTATATGTGTCAACAGTAATTAAATTTTTTAGTGTAAACTGATTTAAATGAGGCGCTAAAGTGATGTGTCGAACACGGATACGGGAACAAATCAGAATCGATGTTTGGTTTAGCAACAAACGGAGTAAAGTCCGAATTACAATCACGGTTACGAAAGGCTATGGAAGCAGAAAACATTGATGTTGATGAATATGGCTTTCAATTGGAGACTACGAAGATAGAAGAAAAAGAAGAGGCGCATTGCTCGTCAAATATTGTGGACATGAACATGATTTTTGCAGCAATATATCTGCGACTGTCGAAGCAGTTCAAAGAGCAGGATGCACGTATGACCCTACAAATGTCGTTAGAAACGCGATTGGAAGGGTGGTGTATTATGGTGCGTAATACTAGGATGTGTCATTATTTTCCCGGGTGAAGCGGTGTACTTGGCGGTTAAGTTTATACTCATTTAAACATCCTGGACCCCCTAGGCGAATATTTTGCCTAGTATTGCACGTATATGCTGTTGCATGTATTTTGGCGTACTGCTGATGGAGCAGCCGTGGGTGCGGCAAACATATTGTAAGTGTAAGAAATTTTTTTTTGTTGCAAATGGATGTTATGTATTTTGATATGGGAGTTGGTGCTTGAAGTAGAACTTTTTCGTGTTTATTTGATTTGGTTTTACTACTTATTGTATTTGCGATTTTTTCTTTTATCGGTTTAATATGAGGATTTTTCATTATTTGATTTTTCTGTATTAGCAGCACTTCTTTGCAATTTCTTTATTTCGGCTTATAGGATAGCGACTCCACGCCTGGCTCAGATATGGCCAGAATGGGTGCTCCTTCGAAACCTTTGAAGAGGGATCTTGCGAGAGTACAGTGATTGGCCGAGAGTTGAGAGCGGCTTCTAATCTTTATATCATCATAGCGTTAATTTTTCTGCGAAACCTTTTATTTTATCAGATGACGTCAGAATATTCTCATTTCGTCCCTGCATACCTGCATTTAATTTGTTAAGATGTTCGAATAAATCTGCCAAGTACGCCAATTTTGTGCACCATGTATCGTCGCTGAATAAATTAACAAACTCTGATGACTCCAATGTGAGGAATATTAATAACTCTTCCTTAAGTTCATACACGCGGGACAAAATACGTCCTCTTGAGAGCCATCTTACCTCGGTGTGAAGAAGCAACGTGTAGTGGGCTGCATCCATGTCTTGGCAAATTTGTTTAAATAATCTAGATTTCAACGAGCGACTCTTAATGAAATTTATAACCCTTACTACATCTTCCAAAACAGTTTTGAAATCATTCGGTAGAGTTTTTGATACCAATGCTTCCCTATGAATAAAGCAGTGGGTCAGTACAATATTTGGATTTCTTTCTTGCACCAAAGTAACAAACCCTTTTACAGAACCAGTCATTGAAGGTGCTCCGTCGGTACATATTCCAATACAATCGGTCCTTCAGCTGGGCCTTCCCACTTATGTCAGTTGATTCATCAACTTGTAAGGCGAATGTACGAACCATTCGTAGTTTTTCTATTACTTGTGCTTCAATATCTTCTGACATGTGTTCTATGCGCCTGTTGATGGTGTTATCTGACAGAGGAATTTTCAACACCTCCTTTTCAGCTTCAACCCCAAATAAAGTCTTCACAATCTGACGACAAGCTGATAGCTTGCCTCTTGACACTTGTCAGATATAGTCATTGTCTTGGTAAGACTTGTACATTGCTGGGCTTGAGATTTCAGCAAACGTTGAAAGTACTGTAAGTCCTTGTCCAAGAGATGAGAATGTTTTGTAGAGAGGTGTCTCTTTAATTTGCTAGGGACCATTGCTTCATTGGATAATTTTTGGCCGCAAACAAGACAAGAAGGGTTTGGTTCGTCTTTGTCTCCTGTCCAAGTAAACCCCAACTTTAAATAGTCTTCATGGTATTGCCGTTTAGTATTCATAACTTTTTGTGTTTTAACGACGGGTTGACTCGATGACGGTTGATCATCAGTTGACACGAGTACAAGACTGCGCGAAAGCACTACAAGTGGACGAATGAATGAAACAAAACAAGGACAAGCAACAGCCGGCCGGCGGACGCCGCTTCACCCGCCCGCGCCCTTCCGTATCCTTCGCTCTGTTACTCAAGCTCTACGCGTCTTATGTTTTTCGAAATATTTTTTTATGACTGCAATTAAGCATCGTCGCGGCACACTTGAAAAATTACCGCCGGGGCACACCGGTTGAAAAAACCTGGCTTAGATAGATGAGATAAGTGTGACCTTTGCTTCTTTAAATCGATTTTTCGACTTTCTTGGGACAATTTTGTTACATGTTATGTTAAGTGCGTATGCACTAATTTGGCAAGTAGTAACGTGCCACATAGCTCAAGATTTTTGAAGCAGGGCTTTTGTATCATTATTGGCAAGAGCCATCCTGCGGGGTCGAAAAGTTACATATATATTTGTGTTTTTAAAACTAATCCTGTCAGAAGGGACTCTGACTTTATTTTTTGTGCCAATTCGTGGAGTGTTGGAACATTGTGAATTTAGTGGTAGTCGTATGACGTACCGGCCATCGTTTGATCGAGTAGTTGGAACTTTATAGAAGTCTTCACATTACAGATCTTCGGGGTTGTAACGTCAATTGTGAATTAACGTATTCTTTAGAGTTTTTGTCAACTTGAGTTGTTGATGTGGAATCTGGTTCTGTAACTATATAGTGTTTTGGGCTAGAAGGGTGGTTGAAATTTTTTCAACACCTTAAATTATTATATTCCTTATAAGGTCGTTGCCTATTAGAATATCTATTTGAGCGAGGGTGTTGCAGTTAGGATCTGCTAGCTTTAGGTGTGAAACCTTTTTCCAATGCTTGTTATTTATGTGTTAGCTGGGAAGTATGTTAGTAAGTTGCGGTAGGACTATAGCTTCTGCTACAATTCGCTTATCCGCTTGGGGGAAAGGAGGGTAATGGGGCAGATTTGATTTGTGTTTTGGACTACTCTTTCGACCATTCCCGTAATTTCAAAATTTGATTGTTTTGTTGGCTGTTTTAGACCATTTTGTGCCTTAGACGCTATGAAAGATCGTTGTGATCCTTGGTCTATTAAGGCTCTAAGTTTGTAGAGGTCTCGATGGAAATGACTGCTGTGGGTAGTAATACCCTATTTTGTATTTCGCTGTGTAGCGTTTATGTGTTTTGTGCCTTTGAGCAACATGGTGTCATTTGGAAATTTTCGGTATTGTAGTTTTCAGGATTTGCAGTTGAAACTAAACCCATGGTTCTTTTTGTACTAATATATGCGCCCTTTTGGGTTGAGCTGAGAATCTGCTGTAGTGAAGCATTGTGTGATGTCTTTTTCGAAAGTAGATGCAATTTAATTTGGTTCTGAAATTAGTATGAGTATGGTGACAAGCAATTTGTACATAATCTTTTTGATCTGACAAAATTATTTCGTTCGTTAACTTTTAAGTTTTTAAACTTCTCGCAAGATTGTAGTTTATGCCCTCGTTTCTGCCTAGTTCGCATGACGTATGTTTATTCTGTTTGGATGTGAACGATTGCGTTTTGTAGAAGCTTCTGTTTAATTTGTTTTTGCTACTAGGTCTATTGAAGCTGCTTTTTAAGTCGTGTTGAACGATATTTGTTTTAATTAGTTTTTTATCTACTGTTTCAGCGATTTCGTACTGGGTAGTTAGAAAGTCTTTAATTTTTTGCTACGTGGGACATTTCTTTCGTGATAAGAGCGATTGCTCCCACAAAAGTAACGATTTTTCTGGTAATGCGGCTTTGCATATGTTTACCAGTATAGGGTCCCAGCTGCCTGTGGGAATATTCTGTGTCGATAAAACCAACAAACAGCTTGAAACAGTGGATTGTAGTTTTAAAAAATTTTCCTCGGTTTCTTTTTGCATCTTCGTCGTTACTTGTTTATCAATCAATATTCTTTCATTTTCATATCTGGCTTTTAGAGCTTCCCAAGCCAAATTAAAATTGTCGTCATTTAGTGCGAACTGTTTTACTATTGCGCCTGCTTGACCTTTCGTTTTGTATCGGAGGTGATACAATTTTTGCGCTTTTGATAATTTTGGATGGTTGATGTATGCAGCTGTAAATATGTCACGGAAGGACGGCCAATCTTCATAACCTCCATTTAGTATGTCTGTGTCACATGCGGGCACCTCGAGATGGATGCCTGAACTTGCTTCTTGACTTTGTATTTGTAGCAGCTCTACTCTCGGATGTGGAGTAGGCGCAATTGCTTTTATGATCGGAGATAATAGCTTTTGTAGCTTCATACTGGTCTAAGCAGTCATACTGGGCGAAAGCCGAGGTTTTAAAATTTTCTGGTAGATCTGAGTCACCAGTTTCTATGGCGTAACGAGCCGCTTGGAGACGAGTTCAAAAATTGTAGAGATTTTTATTTTTAATCTTTAAGAGTGATTCAGAATTTTTTCGAATAGGCGATGATTAAAATCTAGTGCAGTATCTTAATAAACTGTCACTTTTTGAAATAAATTTAGCAACCTGTTTTGAGCGTGTAGCTCCTGCAGGTGAAGTTTGATTTTTGTCGTCATTAACCATTTTTGTTATATTATGTATGTATTGTTAAGTGTAAACTGATTTAAATATAGCGATAAATGATAATTTGGTTCTTTATTTAATTTTACTATTAAAAAAACCCGTGCTTTATATTTAATTATAAGTTTTAGGTCCTTATTTTTGAACTGTGTGAAACTCGGCGAATAGACGTTACTCTATAATGGCGCCGAAATCCAGAAAGAAGAAGGCACATGATGTATCTGATCTTGATCTTGATGAAGTATCAGCTCTAAAAATGGAAAATGAACTACTAAGACAGTTAAATTCAGAGCTACAGGAACGAAATAAATTACTGAACAACCTGGTGGAAAAAGGGAATTTATTAAGTGATGTAAGAATTTCATATGCTGACATTGCTAAAGGACATACTAATATTAATGAAAGAGTACCTAAAATACTAGTTAAAGCTAAAAATAATGATAATGGTGAAACTCTGAAAAAAGTAAAAATGAAATTAACAAGTGATCTAACAATACCAATAATAACAATATAATCAACAACGTTCGTGAAAATAATGATGGGCTTGTTTCTGTTAAATGTAAAAACACAAATGATATACAAAGAGTTAAATCGGTCTTAAGTGAAAAACTGGGTGGCGATTATTGTGTTGACTTGGAGCATCTTAATTTTCCTAAAATAAAGGTTACTAATGTGGAAAATGAATTAAACAAAGAAGAATTATGCGAGGATAGATGTAATTGGAATTTCCCAGATATTGATGGCGCTTTCAACATCATCGCGGACTACAGGAACAAAGCTGGAATCCGGTCAAGGATACTCGAGCAAACCTCTGAGTCATACCTACATCTAAAAAATTGCGGATTTGAATTATACATTGGTTATTAATGCTGCAAAGTATATGATTTTTTTAAATTTTAATTTATGCTATAAATGCGGAAGATCAAACCACAAACACAAAAATTGTAAGAATGAGGATTTAACTAACACCTGTAAAAGTACTAACATAAACTGTCTCAACTGCGTGTACTATAAAAAAATATCGGAAAAACCAACTAATCATTGTGCTATGGATACATGTTGTGAATATATCTCTAATAGTCTAAATAAAATAATAAACAATACTGATTATCCGGTGAAACCATCGATACCAAAGTCACTAGGTAAAATTGGAAATTGGTCTTTACAAACAACCGATGATTGATAAAGAAGAAATGCAGATTGAAGAAATTTTTACTGATTTATATAATTTAAATAATACGTTACCTAATAACAATTTCTTTATGGTTCACCTAAATGTTAGAAGTCTAAATACAAATTTCAACAAATTAGAGTTATTTATTGAACATCTTGTAATAAAACCAGATATTATTGTCTGTACGGAGACTTGGCTCCTTTCTTGTTATACTTTTTTTGAAATGAATGATTATAATATTTTCTATAATAGTAGCAATAATAATAGAGCTGATGGCGTTGTATTATATATTAAAAAATCTTTATAACATGATGTTGAGATAGATGTAATTGATAACGTGAAAATTATCTCAACGATAATAAAATTGAAGGGTAATAAAAATCTTAAAATATCGGGTATATATAGATGTCAAGACATTCCTAAACAAAACTTTATAGATGCAATAACTAAATTTTTAGACGTAAACAAGCATGGGAACAATCATTTTCTAGTTGGGGATTTTAACATCAATTTATTAAATTCTGATATTGCTACAAATGAATATTTAAATAATCTATTAGATCGTGGCTATATACCATATTTCAATGGTGTAACCAGACCTAATGACTTAGGGGGTACTTGTATCGATAACATTTTTGTTAAATCAAATATTGAGAAAATCAGATCCTTTACTTATGCCAATGTTTTTACAGATCATTATCCTATTTTTGTTCCCTATAAAGTCTATGCTTAAAGAAACCTATTTCATTAACCACAATCTTATAAAAGTAAATAGTAGTTTACATGATTGGTCTCATATGCTCGATATAAAAGATCCAGAAGTTTTTTTTAAGCTTCTGATTGAAAATATAAAGAATATTATTGATGTTTCAAGATCCAAAGTAAATAAAACTAAGAACAATAACAAACCGAGGAGTAAATGGATAACTAAAGGTATTATAAAATCATGTAAAACAAAAGAAACTTTATACAGACTATGGAACTTGGATAGAAATAATGTAAAATTAAAATCTGAATATAACGCGTACTGTAAAATACTAAAGAGAGTTATAACACTTGCCAAAAATAACTACGAAAGTAAATATGTTAAAAAAATATCCAAAGATAGTAAAAAAATGTGGCAATACGTTAACACGAAAATAGGTAAAAAAAACTAAAGCAACGCCTGTACTGGATTATCTAGTATGTAATGATGAAATCATATCCGATAACCAGGTTATTGCTGATGAGTTTATAACTTTCTTTAGTAATATTGGAGTTGAATTAGCTAATAAAATTGATAAAATATCGATTGACATAAATAAAAATGTTAAGCATAACCCTAATAGCATGTTTCTTACTCCAACTAGTTATACTGAAATTGAAAAAATCATAAAAGAAATGAAAGATAAATCGGGTGGTGTAGACGGCATTAGCAGTAAGATTTTAAATATTATAGCCAAAGATATTAGTATACCTTTAGAGCATATTTTCAATATATGTATAAATAAAGCTATTTGGCCCTCTGTACTTAAAAAAGCTGATATTATACCTATACATAAATCCGGGGACAAACACTTAGCAAATAACTATCGGCCTATTTCTCTAACCTCAAACCTTGCTAAAATATTCGAGAAAATAATATATATCCGATTTTATGATTTCTGTAGGAAAAATAGTTTAATTTCTCCGAACCAATTTGGATTTATGAAAAGTAGAGGTACCAGTGATGCTTTAACTCTTACATCAGATTTTATTTATAAAAATATTGATAAAAATTTACCATCTGTCCTAGTCTTTCTAGACCTAGCAAAAGCGTTCGATACTGTAAATCACGAAATACCACTAGATAAGATCTGGAGGCTTGGGATTAGAGGAATACCTCACCAATTACTTAAAAACTACCTTTACGAAAGGGAACAATGTGTAAAAATTAATAATTGTATTAGTACAACAACTAATGTAAAAGTTGGTGTGCCACAAGGCACAATATTGGGTCCTTTGCTGTTTATCATGTATATAAATGACATCTTCAATACTCTACCGGAAATGGCTCTCGTAGGCTATGCTGATGATACTGCAGTGCTTTGCTCTGGTAAAAATTGGAATGAAGTTAAAACACGACTGAATAGATGGTTGGAGATACTAAATAAATGGCTACGAAGTAATCAATTATCTCTTAACATAGACAAGTCAACATACATCACTTTTGGCAGTTATTGTGATAGTATACCTGTCAATTATATACTAAATATAAACAACAGAGAACTCACAAGAGTAGATCACAGCAAATATCTGGGTCTGTACTTTGATACACATATGAAATGGAATTTTCATGTGAACGAGCTGGCCAAAAAAGTCAGATACTTTGCTTTCCTCTTTTTCAAATTGAGTAAATGGGTTGACATAAAAATCTTAAAAACTATATACTATGGACTTTTCGAAAGTGTAATCAATTACGGAATAATTGCTTGGGGTGGAGATTACAAAAATGCTCTGCAGCCCATAACAAATATGCAAAACCGTTTATTAAAGTTCTTTGAAAACAATTATGAAACTAATTTGCCACTTGACATCAAGAAAACTTTTATTGTTAAGGCTATAATACAATACTATGAAAAATGTAAATCAAAATATCTTACTAAACAAGTACAAACTAGAGCTAACACTCTAACATTACCAAAAATTAAAAAGTCAATTAGCATTAAAAATGCATATTATATAGCAATTAAGTACTTTAACATGCTTCCTAATAAATTGAAGATTCTAACATGTAATAAAAAATCTCTTAACAAAAATCTAAAATGCTGGATAAATAACTTGTCAATATAGTAAATATAGCTATATATTAAGTAATTAATTTTTACTCTTACTTGGTATAATTTATAATTTATATGTATAACTTTGTCACGCAATATTTAGTGTAATATACTATTATCCATGCTAGAATATTTATAATAGTAGGAAATAAGCTGTTAAATATATTGTATTTGTAATGCCCTGGTTCTATGCACAGATGTTAAACATCTCTATAGACTTGTACCAGATGAAATAAATAAATTAAATAAATGTTGATGTATATAGGCACATCCTAATACTTGGACTTGTATGTTTGTACTTATGTGCTTGTGCAATTGAGAGCTCATTGAAGAGATAAATGCGCTTTCTTCTTAAGCATGCACGAATTGTTTGTGCGTCTGTATGGATGTGTTTATGTTCTTATGCAATTAAGAGCTCGTTTGAGAGATCAATTGGGTTTTTTTTCGTATATGGCAATGTGGACTATGAAAGATGTACAACAACAATTGTATACCAACAAATATGTATGTATAAATATTGTTCTGATAAATTTTTTTTTTAAACCGGTTTTTTTTTATTAATAAATTTAATTTCGTGAATTCGTATCCACTGTACCGCTCTTTAATTAAAACGAATAAAAATATTACTTTTTTTTTAATTTGAATAGTTAACTAGTACTAGTACCCAGTGTAGGGTGAGAAGAGATAGGCAAATACTATGCCGTGTGTATATATAAATTGAGCTTCTATATATGTTTCTAAGTTTGTAATGATGTAATTAATGTAGCAATGATTTTATGTCTCTAATGCACTTGTTGCTAAGTTTTGGTATATACGTATATAAGTATGTATAATAGGAATATATAATATGTAGGTATATTATATGCATTAAGTAAACATGCGTTTATGTTTGTTTGATTTTTTCTTCTTGTTTTGTATTTATGTAATTGTTTATGTTTTACATCTTATATATGTTATTTTGCCTTTGCTTACATATTTTAAGCAATCCTGCTTATAGCTTTATTAAGCACGAGGGATATTGCTGGATAAATGTGCAAGTGTTATAGTATATAATATACTTGTACTTGAATTTATTTTTTGATTCTTGATGCCGTGTTTAAATACATGAAGTTAAGCTTATTTAGGCATTAGATAATTATATACTTGATTATTTATGTGTGTATATATATTATACCAAACGTAAAGTAAATCCGAAAATTAAAACAGTTTAGTAACGATCTCAAGTATTCCTTGTATTTTTGTTTATTTTAAATTCCCGCCCTTGTGCTTTATCCGAATTATGTATTCTCTACTTTTGGGTTTCGCGTCCCGTTGTGTTGTTTTTTGTTTGTTGGAAACGTTAGGTAATTTTACTGTCTATTTATATGTAGCTTTGGTTACCTCTTTTTGGGTTTTTGAAAAATATATAAAAGTATGTTTATGTATGCATATAATTTTGCGTGCTACTGCAATTTTTCTTCGTTCTGGGACTTTTACTTCACTGCACTCTATTTGTTTTTTTTTCTTTGTTATATATTCTGTCACTATAGTTCGCTTGTTTATTTTTTTTTTGTCACTGAACTTTGTGTTATGTATGGTATACATAATTATGTATTTTATTTTCATTATGTATATTTGGCCACCACCCCACACTATTTATATAAGTGGTATTTATTGTTGTTGAGGTATACAGTGAGCGTCAATATAAAGTATACAATTTTTTTGTTTTTAATTGTGGCCTTTATTTTTTCTTATTTTACATATTATTTGTTTTAAGGTTTGGTTTTTTAGAGTATAGAGTAAAGAAAAAAAAAACAATATTCCAACAACAACTTCAGATTAACATTAAAAACCAAAAACACTTCATATTTAACGCGTCAATATTAAGTATACAAAAAATACTTATTATGAAAAAAAATTTTTTTTTGTACTTTGTCTGCTTCCCTTTTGCTTTTATAACGGCATGTAAGCGTTTCGGCATAGAATTCACGAGATTCGTTGTAACTTCTGATGAAATTTTTTGCCACTCTTCAACCAGAACTGATCTTAACATATCCTGACTGGTTATGGTTCTTTTTCGGATTTGTTTGTCAAAATGTTCCCACAAATGTTCAATAGGGTTCAGATCCGGGGACTGGGGAGGATGATCGAGCTGTTTTGGGGTGCGGTACAGTAACCATTTCTTCACCAGCTTAGCAGTATGCTTCGGATCATTGTTTTGTTGAAAGACCCAAGATATACCAAGCCTAATCTTTCAACGCTGGGTGACAAATTATCCCTTAAAATCTTAAGGTAGTCGTCCTTATTCATTGTCCCCTCAATGAACACTAAGTTTCCGACTCCATCTGCGGCCATACAACCCCACACCATTACCGAGCCACCACCATGCTTAACGGTCGGAATCAAATTTTGTTCTGCAAATGCTTGGTTTTTGGCTCTCCAATTTGGTATTATTAAGCCGTCGTGGTCTTCGACGATGATCAATATTCTGCAATTTTCCACTCTTATTGTATTTGTCGACAATTTTTTTTACGGTGTTGTGATTTCTGCTGATTAAGTCGATAATTTTTCTCAAGGTTTTTCCTTCCTTGTGTAATTTTATAACAAGTTCACGCGTGTCCACAGAGGTTTGTTTACCCATTTTTATGGAAAAAAAATATTTGCACAAAAAAAGTTTGGTTACAAGCACGTGTGAATAGTGATTCTTAAAATGACCAACTGAAACAAATAATAAAATATAACGGTAAATTTTTTGCTCCCGCTGCTTTTCACTGCGCTTTTTACAAAAACAACTTGGCTATATACTTAATATTGACGCGTTAAATATGAGATGCATTTTGTTTTTGCTGCTGAACTCAAATTGTTGTTGGAATTTTGAGTTTTTTTTGTTTAAAATGGAGATTATTAAATATTGTTTGAGAAAAGAGCAACTTTTAAAAAAGAAGAGGAGTTAAAAACTAAACAAAATGTATGTGACGATTTGAGATGGACTTGTGTACTTTATATTGACGCTGACTGTATATGATATGTATTTTAATATGAATTAGGGGAATAGACAATAAAGAAACCAGAGAAGGAAGTGACTCAATGTTCAGTAAAAGTTATTTGTGCTGCGTTGGAATCATTCTTTGAGAATTTGTCAGCACAGTTGTCAGCAGCGAATATTCATGTTTTGGTAGCCAAGGACCATTTCAACGACTAGTATACACAATTCCTAACCAAGAGACTGAACCAGTGGTGGACGCATTCATCAATAAGTGGGTAATGAAACTCGGTGTTCCAATAGAGTTACGTGCTGATCAAGGATGGAATCTCGGGTCAGCTTAAAGTTAATGGATGTATCAGAAACTGAAAAGAAGAAAGTTAAAACCAGCCTAGAAGTCGATATGGGGACATAAAATCTTTATGTTTGGTACCGCAAATACAGAATCGAATCAATGATAAATTGCCAGAAGCAACTAGACAGCGTCGTAGTTACCAGAATGTTCTAGAGACGAAGTTTTGATAAAGATCTACTATATGAGGGCTGCCAAATTGTGCATCACACACAGTTCTAGCAGGGATAATGGGATGCCCAACTCTTTCCAGTGTGAGAGCGCCTCAAAATTAGCGTTTTTTATAACATTTTCTATTGTAGCCAAATCGGACAAAATAATAATTTTTGGGCATTTATATTAAAATACGCAATTTGCAGTTTCCACACCACCCACGAGGTATGCCGATAAAATAAAATATTTAGTAATATAAAAATATACATATATACAAATGCCTACATTTAAACCCCAAATTCTAAGTTCACTTATTGTAACCACTAAAAAATAAATATAAAAACCTATAGGTGTGAAACACACAAAATTTTATTTTTAAAATTAGGGACAGAAAGTTCTTTATTTAAAAATTTAATTACAAAATAATTTCTTATTCGAATGAAAAGGGCTATAACTATTTTCGGGTCACAATTTTCACAACACAAAAAGGGCCTAACATCTTTCATTTCATTAAAAAGAATGTCTCCTATTCCTATCTTATGACAACTACTATCGAATTCTTCTAAAAATTTTGTTTCCAAGACTTTTACAAATGCAACAAACTCCTGAGGCGGCTTCACTAAATTGCATTTGTCTATTTGATTTTGATAAATGAAGATGAATTTGTCCGAAGGAATTTCATCTTCTAAATAAGGTTATGGAAGGGAGCATGAGTGCATTTGAAAATTTTTAAATAAAGATAGCCGCAAAAATAAATAAAAGCATTTTCTTTTAAAAACTTACTTTATAAAGTACTATCTAAAGAAATTGATCTAATATAGATTAAAAACTGAATTACAATCACGGTTGAGAGAGGCCATGGAGGAGGAAAACATTAATGTTGAGGAATATGTCTTTCACATGGAATTAGAGGAAGAGACAACAATAATAGAAGGAAAGGAAGAGGCTCAATGCTCGGCAAAGATTGTGGACATAAACATAATTTTTGCTGCAATATCGCAGATGGGGAAAAAGATGTCAACGCTAATGTCCACACAATTTAAAGAACAGGATACACATATGTCTCAAATGGAAACGTGATTGTCAACGCATTTCGAAGAGCTGTTCGCAGCGCAACATGCACGTTTTTCAGCACAGTTGTCAGCACCGAAAGAGCTCGACGTGCATATGTCAGCGCAGGTATCCTCACAGTTGGAAGAGGAGGAAGCATGTGAACCAGCATCTTCACAGTATGAAGAGCAAGAAGCTTGCATACCAGCAAAAGTGTCTTCGCAGTGGGAAGAACTGAACGGGCGCATGCCAGCGCAGGTGTCCTCACAGTCGGAAGAGGAGGAAGCGTGTGTACCAGTACAAGGGTCCTCACAGTCGAAAGAGCTGGAACTGCGAATGTCAGGGCAGGTGTTCTCACAGTTGGAAGAGGAGGAAGCGTGTGAACCAGGAAAAGGTTCCTCACAGTTAGAAGAGCAAAAAAGCTTGGATACCAGCACAAGTGTCCTTACAGTTGGAAGAGCAGGAAGCGTGTATACCATCACAGGTGGAAGATCAGCATAAAATTGAACCTCAAACGGATGACTCTGTGCAAGAAGATCCAAAATTGGAAGGTGCTTTACATAAGGTGGAGTTGAACCAATGTACAACGATTGGAGAAATAACTACAGGAAGGCCAGTCACAAAATCATATTGGGCAGAACGGAGCAGTTTAAAGTTAGTGTATGGCTGCTTGCATCGAGTATGGAGAAGCGAAAATAAGCAACCCTTCCGAGTACTTATGGTTGTTCCAAGGGTTGATTTCCTGACGTTCTTAATGTGCAGTACAAATGTCCAAGAGGAGGGCACTTGAAAGACATGAAATCCTTGGAGCATTTGAAGCAAAGGTTTTATTGGACTGGTTGTCAATCAGCTATAGAAAGGATTGCGAAATATGCTGACAACATTGTAGCTAAAGGATCAAGGTATAGGAGTTATGGGCAGATGAAACAGCACAATTCGCGTGCGCCAGTTGAAAAAATAGGCGTGTATGAAGATGGTCCATTCCCTACCAATAAATTAGGAAATAATCATGTTTTGGTAGTCAAGGACCATTTCAACACCAAGAAGAGAAGGACGGCTAACGATGTCAGCACCAGCCTAGAAGACGAGATGGGGGATATAAAAGCTTTGTGTTTGGTATCGCAAATATGTCTAATCGGGACGATCAGACTTAGGTGAAGGGCAGTGTGACGAACACGGATGATAGAACAAAATCGAATGAACGATAAACTGCCAGAAACAACTAGTTAGCGAATTCGTAGTTGCCAGAATGTTCTAGAAGCAATGTTTTGTTACAGATTTACTATATAAGGGCTGCCGGATTGTGCAGCAAACACAGTTCTAGTTAGAGTGTTGTCGTGATAAGAACAATTGAGACATAAGCAAGAAGTTGTAAGCTCGAATATCGAGCAATAAGTGTTAAGTTGTTCCAATTAGAAATAAAGATAAGTGTGTAGCCATTAAATTGGGGAGTTTTATTTAACAATCCAGTGATCGAACTCAAGAGTGAGTTACTGGTAGACGATTTATCGAGAAATCCGTTACAATAATTTAAGAATGAAATTTAGATAAATCGTAAACTATCGAAACTCATATAATATTTTAACATTTGTTACATTTATTTAAAACTTTTTTGATCACTTTTGCACTTAATATTTGTAGAACTAAAATTTAAATTATATTATTAATAGCACATCCAAAATAATTAATGACATG
This sequence comes from Bactrocera oleae, assembly GCF_042242935.1. Lineage (NCBI taxonomy): Eukaryota > Metazoa > Arthropoda > Insecta > Diptera > Tephritidae > Bactrocera > Bactrocera oleae. The sequence goes on along the minus strand of NC_091537.1, from coordinate 49,905,707 downwards.
CGCACAGTCGTGACTTCAAAAAATTAATTATCTAAATTTTAATATATCGAAAACTATCGAATTATATTTTAACACTTAAAACTTTTTTAAACACACTTCAAACTTTTTTAAACACTTTTTGGGAATATTATCACACATTTAACACACTTTTTGTACTATTTAATTACTAATTTTATGATTTACCGTTCGAGATCCGTTCCCTCATTCGGAAAATTGAACACACGTCCTTCCTCGCTGCAGCCAGCAACACACTTCTTCCAATTCACTTTTGGCATTTCGGCTGTAAAATAAAGTTAAAATTATTAAATAATGGCTAGTTTATCTAATAAAAATTAAAATATACTTACATGTACACAAGCTGCGTGCTAATTTTCTTTTGTTATTCTTCGTAATAACGGCCGTTATAAATGAAGAGCAAAATATGAAAAATGTCTCCATTCGAATAATAATTTTACAGGATTTCAATCTGGCCGTCCTTCTTTTTCCAATTCCTAAACGTCCTACCTACTGACCTACTGAACTTTCACAGTTGCTTGAGTTCAGTAGGTTTAGGCGTTTAGCAATTGCGCTCTCATTTCCAGTGAGAGACGAGTTGGGCATCTCTTAATCTCTGGTTCTAGTTAGAGTGATGTCATGTTAGTGCACTTTTACACAGGGACTCAAAAGAGTCTCATTTTTTTCAAATTTTCATTTGGTGTCGCTCTGTGCATTCACACGGTCAAAAAGAGTCCATCAACTCGAGTCTAGTTTTTCTGCATTCCTTTTCACAAATATTTGTGAGGGTCGACTGCGCAACACTGCGTGCTGCGTATTTCATTTGTATGTTGAGATGATGGTCACACATTTAGCTTGCAATGAATTACCATAAATACGGTAGAACAATATGCATAATACAAGTACCTACCCGCTAAATAGTTTCAACGAAATACTAAAGACGGGAATTCCCTAATCCACAAGAATTGTATTGAATATCCGCTACTAATATTTTCAAGGCCAAATTTATAATAGGAATTTCCTAATCTTTAAGTATTAAAAACTCATAATTTCTTTACTCTGTATTAAAAATTCATAACTTCTCTACTCCATAATCTATATCTTACTTTTCTCCTTATTTACAAATTGTCATAATATTTCTATTACTTTATGCATACATATTTGCATATTACATACAAAAAATAGATAACAGAATTCAAATTTGCGATCGAATTCATTTGAAACCGAGCGCTCTTGCAACCATTCAAAGGATTTGAAAGTGAAAAGGAATGCTGAAAAGGGTAGCAGCGAGCTGTTACGAACAAGAACACAAAGCGTCTTCCTTCGTCTTTCCTCGTCTGGTTGAGACTCTTTTGAGTCCCTGTGTAAAAGTCCACTTAAGAGCATTTGAGACATAAGCAAGAAGTTTTTAGCTCGAATAACGAGCAATAAGTGTTGAGTTGTTTAATTTGGAAATCAGGATATATGTGTAGCCATTATATAGGGACTTTAATTAAACAATCCAGTGATCGAACTTTTTTTATTCACACAATAACAAAGCGATTGCATATTGACAAATGAACGGTGTTACCATAATAATATATTTTTCAAAAAAAAACAATAAATAAAAGTAGAAGAAAAAGAAAAATGAAACCCCACACACAGGAACCACCAGGGGTTTTTTTTTTAAGAGCGGCCGTGGGCCGCAAACGCAGGAAGTAGTCGGTTTAGTGCAGTTCTTTCAGTTCATTTACAAAAGATGTTGACAAGGTAACTCCGGCTATTTATCAGTATGAACGTTTTGTTATTGTGTGAGTAAATAGAACTGAATCAAAATTTTAATATTGAATATAAGCCATTTTTGCACTACATAATGTGAAATTAATGTGAATAAACGAATAAGTGAAGTGTTAGTGGATATAAAAGTGAAAGATACATCTTAAATCGAAAAATTATGTACCCTAAATAGGGAAATTTTCAACTTTAAACGAAAATATCACTAAAACTACAAGTTTCCCGTGGTTATATCTATATATATTCTTAATCTGGAGAAAATCAACTATCTGCTCATAGCCATAAGAACTTGTTTGATGGAATTTATGTTGCCGCTATAAATTTCTTAAAGAAATGAAGATAAAGCTGTCAAATCACTAAAAAGACAGATATTGTCAGCATGGTTATTTGTTATTTAGATAAGTTTTTCGTAACATATGCAATATGCATGTTCCTTTGATAATCTGAAGAGCGGTGTCTAGATAACATGTATTGCTAGTCGGTACGCTGCGTTAGGTGAAAGATTTTTTGTTATGACTGCCGGTAATTGAAGTTGAAAATAGTGTTATTTAAGATGTTAATGCAGTCATTGGAACGGATTTGGAAACTTTCCTTGGTACGTACTTTTATATATGTATGTCAAGTCTTAGAAAGTACAGGAATATCCATACCTACATTTGTATGTATTGAGTTCTTATGAGCGCAAGCCCAGAAGGAAAACAAAATCTCCTTTGGGTTGTTCATCCAATTCTTTCTGCGGTGTCAAAATAAAAAAAGCCGAAGCTTATTTGCTTACCACGGAACGGTTTTAGAATATACACATAGCCTATAAAGTCTGAGTTCACCCGTCACACAATGTAAATTAATAGATAATTCGGGTTGGCATTAGTATACCGTCCCGATATTTATCCCCATTTTTATGGTTGGATAGAGGAGATTCGGTTGGGCTTTGGTTTAGCATCCCACGATTTCAGGGTTAAGAGGGGTATGGTTGGATAGTGGAGATTCTTCAGATCACGAATATATATTGCCGCCGGAAACTTATAGTTTTCGAGATATTTGCATTTTAAGTTGAAAATTTCACAAATTTTATTTTACAATTTCTCGATTAATGGTTATCTTTTTTTATCTATATTATGCACTTATTATACACTAACTTTTCACTTCAATGTTTCTACATATTTATTTTATATTAAATATTTAATTATTTGCGGTAAATGTATAGTTTAGGTCCCCCAACTAAGGAGGCCTCAAAATTATAACCCTGGTCGGTCCAAAATCGGGGTGTGCAAAATGCAAATATCTCGGCGGCAGTAATTATATATATTCGTGATCTGGAGAATCTCCTCTATCCAACCATACCCCTCTTAACCCTGAAATCGTGGGCTGCTAAACTAAAGTTTTCCCGGAGATTCTCTAGATCGAGAATAGATATAATTATAGCCACCGGAAACTTATAGTTTTCAAGCTACAGGTTGGTTGAAAAGTTTCTGCACTCGAAATTAAAAAATACTGTTTTTGGAAAATATCCTCTATCTAACCATACCGATTTTATACTAAAGTTTCCCCATTTTATTTTTTTTATAAACATGATGAAAAAACCAAAGTTTATGCTATAAAATCAAAATGAGCATATACATATATTGTGCGTTCAATGCAATTCACACTTGAAATGAGACAAACTGTAGAGTTAAGAAAATAATTATTTAAGACCTCATGGAGACGACGTGGCATACTTTCCACACGATTTTTGTATACCGAAGCTTCTATTTGGCTCCATTCTTCTTCTACGGTTTTTTTCTACCCATAAATGTTCTATGATATTAATGTCGGAAGATTGAGCAGGCGTACAAAGTGCTTTTGGGCAATTTTAGAGCAACCAATTTTTAGCATTTCAGGATTTATGCTTTGGGTCGTCCTGGTAAAACATAAAACCATCACGAATATCAAGTTTTCCGCGCTCGTTTGAGCATTTACTTTCCGAATGTCTATATATCCTTTATCATCTAACAGTCCGTCTATAAAATGCAGTTTTTCAACCCCATCTCCCGACATACTACCCCAAATCATCAGTGGGCCACCCCTGAACTTGACTGTTTATATTTTAAGGTTTAGTCGTTCAATTCTGTGCCAGGCATTTTTCAAACGAAACGCTTGCCGTCCCATCCAAAAATGTTAATTTTGGTTTCGTCAGTGAAAAGAACCGAAGAATAACTGAAATACACACGAAGTTTTAAAAATACTTTACCTTTCTACAGAAAGAAAAGTGCTTATGTTAATATTTCAGAGCAAATTCCATTCTTTGGTTTTTTTTTTGTGATATCAGTGGTTTTCGACGAGGTATTCTGGCGAAAAGTTAGTTTTGTCTAAGCATTCTACTGTTTCTGCACTTAATACAACTTTCTTTTTTCTTTTAACTACAGCAGTTAATACGGTTTTTTTTAATGAGTAACATGGGTTTCGCCGATTTTGCAATTTTGTAAAATTTTCTAAGGAAAATATTCAAAACTCGGTCATTACGACGTCATTTCCGGATGTCCCTCGGAGCAAAGGATTTCTGACTGGATCATCAAAAGAAAAAAAAGAGTTTGAATTAAGACCATAAAAGTATTAGACGACGGAAAAACTAAAAAAGTGAAAACTTTATTTTTGTCAGACGTTTTTGCAAAAAAATGCCAAATTTTGGTGAAAATTTCTCGATGTTTTTTGTTTTTAAATAGTTATATAATAATTGAAGAAACAAATCTTTCGTTTAAGACCTTGTAAATTATATCTCAAAGGTGTGGGTAAAATTTCATTTAGACGGGTTGAGCAGTTGTGAAAAATCTTCACAACCGACTTTGAAAACACAGTTTCAAGAAAAATGCGTTTAAAGTTTTAAGTGATCTAAAACTTACCGATCCAAACAGGGTTAGATCGTCGTTTTAAGTGATTATATAGCTCACTTCGAGCGCTCAACATTTCAAAGCAGTGTGTCAAAACTATTACTGGGATCGACTTGAGAATTTAGGACAATTTTCTAGAGATGTTATAGAATTAAATAATACAATAAAACATTTTTTTTCTTTTGAAGACGTAAAACCCATGTAACCCCTTAAAGCGCTGAATAATGTTATGATGTAAATGATTTTTTTTTGCATGCAATGTCGTCTATTTCCCTTTCAGATTTTTTATTTTCGTAATTAATAATAATTTTTGTTTTTGTAATTATTAATAATAATTTCTTTTTTTGTAATTAATAATAATTTATTTTTTTTGTAATTCTAGGGCAACCCATTATTCCAATATTAGTCGCTAATAAATTTATTACGTTGCCAGTTAATAAACTACTAAAACCATTTTCAATTTCAGTTTAGTTCTTAAACAAAATATTCGTAACGGTGCTGTGGCGCCCTGCGATAACTATCCTATTTCAAGTGGGAGTTCAACTGAACACACAATAAATGTAAATCTGTTCATTTTTTCTGCTATTATAGCGTAAATTGTGGTTGTTTTTATTCATATTAATAAAAAATTTATGTTTTATTTAAAGAAAACACGGAATTTAAAAAAAATAAGCATTTTTTGCTTACTATTTATATACTAAGTTGAAAAAGCAAATAGTTTTGGGGTGTCCTATTCAAAGTGTGGGTTGGTGTATATAGCCGCGGGAAACTTGTAGTTTTCGAGATATTTGCGTTTAAAGTTGAAAAATTTCAACTATTTAAAGTACGTATTTTTTCGATTTAAGATGGATTTTACACTTATATTTTTCATTTTTTTTTTTGTCCATTAACACTTCACTAATTCGTTTGTATACCTGTATTTCACATTATATAGTGCAAAAAGGGCTTTATTTCAATATTCAACTTATTTATTCACACAACAACAAAACGGTTGCATACTGACAAATAACCAGTGTTACCATACTAATATATTTTGCAAACGAACAAAAATAAAACGAAAAGAAAAATTATACCCCAAGTACAGGAACCATTATCGGTGTTGTACAATAAAATATCTTTCAGTATTTCCCTTCTTGTGAGAAACCCCGGTGTTGGGCCCTTCAGGGTTATATATTTGAAGCACCGTCGAAGGCCATCAATGCAAAAATAAGTTATACGCAAGAAAAACTGTGTACACCGACCAGGGTTACTTTTTTGAAGCTCCTACTCACGGTTTTATGTGCTAGCAGAAATAGTCTTATATTGTCGCAAAGACTAATCCTAGTACAAAGATGGTATAACTTGAAATGTTCAAAACTTATAAAGTCTAAATTTGAGAAAAAATGTTGGTTAGAGCAGCGTTGTCAATACCAATAGAAATTGTGCGTGCTGATATTGATCAATGGTCAAACCGTTTGAAAGCTTGTGTGAAAGCAAAAGGTGACCATTTCGAATAACAATTCGTACATCGCTCCTTTAACACTAGAACTACGAAGATTTACCATATACCTTTTTCAAATAGGTCTCATTCTCTCTGAAAATTAGAAGCGTAAGAACAAAATAATCTATAATATTATTCTATACACAAATTTAATATAAATCATAACATGTGGTATAAATAAATTATGCAATCGGTTATTTTGACCGGTTCGTAGTTCTAGTGTTAATAAATACATTATTAAAAAATATATCTTTAACTGAAATGTAACTGAACTTGTGGCAGGACTAAGTATAAAAGCTGTGTGCCAAATGGTACAAAAATGAAAATTCTGACAGATGAAAGTGAATGCAGTCAAAATTTTACCTAGCTCAAGAGGTGAAACTTTCCCCTTATGCCTAATATACTTTATACCTTATATATTGGTCCGTATGTGATGTATCTTATTGAAAGTTTGCGAACACCTTTTTCTGTTATAGTATGTCGTGAAGGCAAACATATATAGAATAGGGTCAATACTAAACCTAGCTCCCATATACATACCTAGAATTTCATCTGTCGGGGCGCACTGTCCCATATATACTATATAGATAGATAAGGATAGAGGTATGCACCTCGACCTATGGTCTATTGTGCCCTCCCCTAGGTCACAACGACTCATCTAGCGCCTGCATAATAATGAACTCCAATATACTGCTAGGTGCTAGTGAAGCGATGCGATCCCTGTTTGGAAACATGGATCCCAGAGCCTTAAATATGTGTCTGCAGACTGCTGTGCAGTCCACTAGCAAGTGTTCTGTGGTTACGGACTCCATGCTACGGAACCGGCAGTTTGCAGAAGAGACAAAGCCCATGTTAAATAAATGCTAGTTGAACCTGCAATGTCCGATGTAGAAAGCGACAAGTAGCCGGAATTTATTTCTCGGAAAATTGATTACGGTTTTAAACCGTCTGAGGTCATAACCCCTCATCAGAAACCTGGCATGGCGCATGCCTTGGAGATGTTGTGTCTCCCTGCCTGCTCTTTCCTTTATATGAAGCAGCTCTTTAATATAGTGGATCAACCGCTACGCATGGTTCTGGTCCTACCCTTTTTGTGTAGGCTGCAGAGCGGGCCAACTTGTCAGCAAGTTCATTTCCTGCTATACCCCTGTGACCAGGCACCCAAATGAGGTGCACTCTGGTCCTGCGACCCCTGCACCAATCCCCTCCGCTGTTTTCGAGCCGTCGGTGTACCACTTAATAGTGCTATCCCTTAGCAGTAGGACCAGCGTGGAATAATTCCATTCCGCCTTACTGCCAAGGGTAACTTTGAACCTTCTAGTGAATGTTACTGCTTTGGTAATGCTGTCCCTTGGAAGAAGGGCCAGTGGCATTTCGTTACTTAGGGCCTTCATCTGGGTAATTTTGAACCTCCTAGTGAATCTTACTGCTTTGGTAATGCTGTCCCTTGGAAGAAGGGCCAGTGGCATTTCGTCACTTAGAGCCTTCATCTGCTGGGACGAGATTACCTTCCCTTTGCCAAACCCTTCTGCTGTCATTTGAAGAATGGTCTGTTTGGCCGTCTGTTCGATCACTATATGTAACGGTGTGAGCTCCAGCATAACTTCCAGTGCTGCAGTCGGACACGTATGCACGCGCAGATGCAGGTAAGTCGTTGCAGCTTTGATAATCGAAGTCCTACCGAAGTCTGCAATGCTTTGGAAACCCAAGCTACCGCTCCATATGTTATGATCGGTCTCATAATCATGGTGTACAACCATCTGATAATTCTCGGGTCCATGATTTCCCAGCAAGTCGATTGCACACTATGAGCGCTTTCGTAGATTTGGCTAAGGTCAAGTCCACATGCTGATTCCACCGTAGAGTGGCATCGAGTCCAACCCGGGCCCCGAGGAATTTTACTGCTGCGTTTGCGCTAAAAGGCTCCATCCAAACTCCACCTCGGTTAGGTGCAATGGATGGAGCCATCTTAAGACCTGCTCAGGCCTTAAGACACACAGGGAGTGGACCACAAGTTACGTGGCCCCATGCTGTCAGCCCAATAATGCGACATCTGCCTCAACGGCTGTGCAACCTGCACCATGTTCGCGCACTGCACTGCCACTCCAGTCGAGTGGCCAAGATAGGACCTCCACGGCCCTAAGGAGCTCACACAGACAGCATGACTCCCAGTCTGGAGGCCTAGCCTTCATATTGCACAACACCGTGCAATATCGTTTTATCGATGTTGACATCGACCGTAGGGACACTACCCTAGAATGTCAGGGTATAGCTGTCCGGTCAGGTGATGTCAAACTCGAAATATTTAACATATTCATCCCCCTAGTTACATGTTGCCCAACAGGATATCACCCGAACATAGATGCGCTACTTCGTGGTGAAAACCGTTTGGTGCTAGGCGACTTTAACGTGCATCACGATCTTTGGCATTCCTGCCTGTCAAACGATCGTAGGGGGATGGAGCTGGCGGAACAGATAGACGATTCGACATTCTGCACAATGAATGACGAAGCCCCACCAGAATTATGGGCACCTGTAATAGCTCGCCAGATATTACCATCGCTAGCGGTGGTCTGATAAATAGTATAACCTGGCGACCTATGCTAACTCTCGCATCAGACCATCTGCCCATAATTATCTCGATCGAGAAACCTCCTGACTTTATTTCTGTGGACAACCGCACTTATGTTAACTTTAACAAAGCTAATTGGGTCGGCTTCACAGAATTTACTGAGAGCACCTTCAACGCACTACCCATTCCTACGAACGTCATCGTTGGCGAGCGTCAATTCCGCAAGGTGATCGCTGCTGCTACTGCTCGCTTCATACCGGCTGGAGGAATCGCGGAACTCCGCCCTAATTTCCCAGCCGAAGCAGCTGTATTAGCAAACGAGCGCGACACCTTACGCCATGCCGATCCCTGTGATCCCCGAATAAGGGATCTCAATTTGGAGATTCGGCAAATGGTAAATCACCATAAGCGGACAAAATGGATAGAGCACCTGAAGTCCTGCAACCTCTCCAACGGTGTGAGTAAGCTTTGGACTACTGTCAAGGCCCTGTCAAATCCGAGAAGACATGACGATCGGGTTGATATTCAATTCGATGGTCATGCCTCCTCGGACCCGAAGAAGTGCGCGAGCTATTTCAGCCGACAGTTTACACCGCACCCTTCGACTGACAAGGCCCTTCGACTGACAAGGCCACCGTTCCCACGACAGTCGGGTCTACGTAACCGGAACGGACCCAGGTTTATTCCGGCCAAGGACTGTCAACTCGGCAGAATTCTGCCGCTACAACAACAACAACAACTGACAAGGCCAAACGACGTGTTACCCGACGGCTGCGCAAAATGCCAAAAGACTGCGCACCACTTACTTTCACCGATGGGGAGGTTCACAGTGTCATCAAAAAAAAAGGCGAAATCGTCTAAATCCATTGGCCCTGACGGAATAAGCATGCTGATGCTAAAACACCTAGGCCCAACGGGAGTAAATTATCTCACCAAGGTCCTCAACCTGTCGATATCCATTCTTCAAATACCCGATGTGTGGAAAGTCGGAAGAGTGGTCCCACTACTGAAACCTGGGAAACCCGCCAACAACGGGGAGCCTTATCGCCCGATAACTCTCTTTTCCCCAGTAGTGAAGACACTTGAGGCCTTGTTACTCCCGTCATTTACTCACCACCTGAGCCTAGCAGATCATCAGCATGGCTTCCGAAAAGTGCACAGTACCACCACAGCACTTAGCGTCATAAACGCCCAGATAGTTCATGGCCTGAACCAGAAGCCACCCTGCGAGAGGACGATCCTCGTAGCGTTGGACTTGTCAAAAGCTTTTGACACAGTCAATCACATAACGCTACTTGAGGACCTAGAACAATCAACGTTCCCTCCAGGGCTGAAGCGGTGGACTATGAACCCTAAAAATTTAGGCGTTACGCTAAACAGTCTTTGCTCCTTCACTCATCACACGACCGCGATAACTGCCAAAGTACAGAGCCGCAACAAAATCCTCAAGTCGCTTGCCGGCAGCTCTTGGGGGAAAAGACAAAGAAACGTTGTTGGCAACATACAAGGCAATCGGCCGGCCGGTCCTAAATTACGCAGCCCCAATATGGTCGCCTGGATGCAGTGACACGCAGAAGAAGAAGCTTCAGACCTGTCAGAACAGCCTCTTGATGTCTCCAAACGAACACCTACATAGTGAGGCTCGTATGCTTCCGGTTAAGGAGCACAACGAATTCTCCTCCAAGCAGTTTCTACGAAAACACCCCTGTAGTCGCCTGACTGCAGCGGAGCCGCCTCCTAGGAACATCAAGAGGACTTTCCTTGTTTACGTCGACGACATTAGACAGTACGCCGACCGGACTTCGGACGCAACGAACTTCAGACAGGCACTGACTGTCATTCACAGTGGAGCCATCAACACCTTCACAGACTCCCTCTCAGTGAATGGCGTAATAGGAGTCAAACCACCACCCATAGCAGACATAGAGCTCGAGTTGCCTCGCGAAACCAGAGTGACCCTCGCGCAACTTCGTTCCGGATACTGTAGCAGGTTAAACTCCTACTTATCCAGAATAGACCCCGACATACCAAACACATGTCCTGCGTGCAATGAGTCTCCGCATGACACTAACCACCTCTTTGCATGCCCAACAAACCCCACTCATCTAACACCCTTCTCCCTATGGTCCGACCCCGTCGAAACAGCTCGTTTCCTCTGTAAGTCGATCAGCGCATTGTAATTTCTGTTTAGCGCAATGCGTTTCCCTTTGTAATAGCAGCACTCTGTACTGCGTAAGCGGCTGTCAAACTTGTGTGTTCAAAGAATTTTTGATTCGTCATCTAACTGGCAAACCCAACGCACAAAAAAGGTAAATTCATACAAATAATGTAGTTACATTTACTAAAATTGTTTCTTTTATTAGGGAAAGATGAACACCTAAAGGTGATATTAAAATTTGAAAAAGGGACCTAATATGGGGAAAATTAAATATAACTTTAGCTGTTGAAAAATTCGAATATAAATAAAGGGTTGATTGTGAAAAAACAAAATTAAGATTTGCAACATTAGAACTTAAAACCTAATGTCAGAAATTGAATGTACACTAAACGTATTCAATTTTAATTATATTTTAATATAGTGTAAAAATGCGGATTTATTTCAATGACATTGTAGGTTGATAGTTATTGTTGTTTATTTAAATATTTAATTTAAAATCATGTTTATATTTACCATATTTTAATCCACATTAATAGTAATATGTTCCCACCAAAAATTTTATAAGATTGTATTACATTTAATCTATTCACTAATCTAGACTGTTCTCACTGCCGTTGAAGATTTATCAAACAGCTGTTGTTAACTAGCCGGTCGAAGCTGTAGAATTTTTACTCGCCACAACTCTGTTAGATTGGCTTCGGCAGCCTCATTCCACATTACTCTCCTTTTTTTGATACTATTTTCTGCCATTTTTATTTATTTACTGCATATTGCTTTAATTTTTTACTTTTTATTTTATTTGCTTTTTTAAATTTGAAAATTTGTAATGTCTAAATCTGCTGTGATAATGTGATAAATTTCCCTATTGGCAAACAGATGGCGCTCAATCAGAGTCCCACAGGAAGATTTCAAGTAGATTAGCTTTAAATTTCCTCGGTGACTAAATTAACAGGTGTCATGTTTTCATTTCGAAATCTTGCTAAATCTCTTAGATTAGTGAGATAATCTACCCAACGGCCTAAATCTCGTGATTAAGTGTCGGTCGGAACATGGTATAATCCACATTTACCTTTAATCTTTTGTATTTAAAACTTTTACAAGTAATTTTAAACACTACGCAATTTGAGTAATGTACGTCCGTTTATTTTTTACACTTCTTCATTACTGATTTTTTATACCCTGAACAGGGTATATTAAGTTTGCCACGAAGTTTGTAACACCCAGAAGGAAACGGCGGAGACCATATAAAGTATATATATAAATGATCACCGTGACGAGCCGAGTTGATTTAGCCATGTCCGTCTGTCCGTCCGTCCGTCCGTCCGTCCGTCTGTATATACGCGAACTAGTCCCTCAGTTTTCGAGATATCGATCTGAAATTTTGAACAAGTCTTTTTCTTACCAAGAAGCTACTCATTTGTCGGAACGGCCGATATCGGACCACTATAGCATATAGCTGCCATACAAACTGAACAATCGGAATCAAGTGTTTGTATGGAAAACTCTTTCATTTGAAGAGGTATCTTCACGAAATTTGGCATGTATTATTATTTAAAGCATTAATCTAATCTCCGAAGAAATTGTATAGATCGGATGACAATAGCATATAGCTGCCATACAAACTGAACAATCGGAATGAAGTGCTTGTATGGAAAACTCTTTCATTTGACGAGGTATCTTCACGAAATTTGGCATGTATTGTATTATTATTTAAAGCATTAATCTAATCTCCGAAGAAATTGTATAGATCGGATAACTATAGCATATAGCTGCCATATTAACTGAACGATCGGAGTAAAGTGCTTGCACGGAAAACTTTTTTATTTGACGAGGTATCTTCACGAAATTAGGCACGAGTTATTGCTTAAGGCAACAAATTATTCTCCACAGAAATTGGCCAGATCAGATCACTATATCATATAGCTGCCATACAAATTGAACGTTCGGCATCAAGTTCTTGTAAGGGGCCTTTGTATTTGTGAAGGGTATTATAGCTTCGGCGCAACCGAAGTTAAGGTTTTTTCTTGTTTTTTATAAGATCAAGTGCGTTTCTGAACTCTTAAATTTTGCAAAAATTGCTTTTGAATCTTCGAAACGAGGATGAAGTGTTAAATAGGTTGTTGTTAGCAAGGATATGGACAAAATTCGTAAAATAATAATAATGATTTTGGTATTCGAAAATGAGAGAAAGAAAAGTGAAAGATGCAACTCTTTTTAACGGAAATATCCAATATTATGACTGATCTAAAGATATGATATAGGGTGATCCATTTCGAGGTTCCCTACATTTTTAAAGAAAAAACACAGAAAATTCAAATTTAATGGAGAAATGGGGGTTGTTGTTGTTGTAACGGTTACCTAGTCCCCGTTTGGGTGATAAGTTCCAGTTTGGTTGTCGTCGAGGTCCTCTAACGGGAGGCCCAGGAAACGAGCTGTTTCGACGGAGTCGGACCATAGGGAAAAGGATATTAGATGAGTGGGGTTCGTTGGGCATGCAAAGAGGTGGTTAGTGGCATGCGGAGACTCATTGCACGCAGGACATGTGTTTAGTATGTCGGGGTCTATTCTGAACGTCCGGAACGAAGTTGCGCGAGGGTCACTCTGGTTTCGCGAGGCAACTCGAGCTCTACGTCTGCTATGGGTGGTGGTTTGACTCGTAGTACGCCATTCACTGAGAGGGAGTTGGTGAAGGTGTTTATGGCTCCACTGTGAATGGCGGTCAGTGCCTGTCTGAAGTTCGTTGCCTTGTATGTCGCCAGCAACGTTTCTTTGTCTTTTCCCCAAGAGCTGCCGGCTAGCGATTTGAGGATTTTGTTGCGGCTCTGTACTTTGGCAGTTATCGCGGTCGTGTGATGAGTGAAGGAGCAAAGCCTGTTTAGTGTAACGCCTAAATTTTTAGGGTTGTTTACTGTCGGAATTTTGGTGCCATCGACTGAGATGTCTAGATACAGTGTACTCCTTCGTCCAGTTCGTAAATATGGTCGCTGGGGATTAAGTGGGGGAGAGTGTCAGACTCCTTGCAGAGAAGAAGCGAGAAAGATCGGAGAGATAGCCGTTTACTTTCGAGCACATGCCATCAATTCCATTGCCCGACGTCAATATCGTGCAGTCATCAGCGTACGAGGTCACGGAAATTCACTCTGGTTGTTGGGGAGTTTCGAGATGTAGAAATTAAACAGAAGCGGGGAAAGGACACCGCCCTGCGAAACCCCCTGTTTAATTCTTCTCAGTTTGGAGTTTTTATCTCGAAACAGTATGGATGAATGCCGACCGCTCAGGTAGTTCATAGTCCACCGCTTCAGCCCTGGAGCGAGCCTAGATTGTTCAATGTCCTCAAAGAGCGTTGTGTGGTTGACTGTGTCGAAGGCTTTCGATAAGTTCAACGCTACGAGGATCGCCCTCTCGCAGGGTGGCTGCTGGTATAGGCCATGAGATATCTGGGCGTTTATGGCGCTAAGTGCTGTGGTGGTGCTGTGCACTTTTCGGAAGCCATGGTGATGTACTGCTAGTCTCAGGTGGTGACTGAATGTCGGGAGTAGCAAGGCCTCAAGTGTCTTCACTACTGGGAAAAGGAGAGTTATCGGACGATAAGACTCCTCTTTGTTGGCGGGTTTCGCAGGTTTTAGTAGCGGGACCACTCTTCCGACTTTCCACACATCGGGTGTTTGAAGAGTGGTCATCGACAAGTTGAGGACCGTCGGGTAACACATCGTTTGGCCTTGCCAGTCGAAGGGTGCAGTGTAAACTGTCGGCTAAAATAGCTCGCGCACTTCTTCGGGTCCGAGGAGGCATGGCCATTGAATTGAATTTCAACCCGGATTTGACAGGGCCTTGACAGTAGTCCAAAGCTTGCTTACACCGGTGGAGAGGTTGCAGGACTTCAGGTGCTCTATCCATTTTGTCCGCTAATGAGGATTTACCATTTGTCGAATCTCCAAATTGAGGTCCCTTATTCGTAAGGTGTCGCGCTCATTTGCTAGTACAGCTGCTTCGGGAAATTTGGGCGGAGTTCCGCTTTTCTTCCAGCCGGTATGAAGCGAGCAGTAGCAGCAGCGACCACCTTGCGGAATTGACGCTCGCCAACGATGACGTCCGTAGGAATGGGAAGTGCGTTGAAGGTGCTCTCGGTGCAGTACAGGTGCTGGGGGCGAAGGCATCGGTGCCGATGGAGCCTGTTGGTTGTGGTCAGGAGTGTGGGGCCTGCAATTTCCTCTAAGGAAGTCATCAAAAAGGTGGTTAAGGAGGTGGGTCCTTCTCTGGGAGTAAGGATCCACGAAGTTAGGCCGGTAAAGAAGAATTCATGGAAGAACTACTCCGACTTAACCTTCAGGACTTTAGCTCGGCGTCCCAGAGGTCTGACGTAAGGATGGTCATTCGTCCCGAGAAGGTGGCCTCTGATGGTAGCACCAATGTTGTCCTAGAGCAGTGTTTTTCAATCTTTTTCTTTCGCGACCCCTTTACAGGTTGAAATATTCTGGCGACCCCCTTGTGTCATAGTAAGTCAAAGAAATAATTTAATTTTAATTAAAAGACTACATACGTTAGGTAATAAGTTTTTCCTAATTTGGCAAATTTATCTATTATTCGCGCGGGTCATACTGCATCGGCGACGTTGCCACACCGCAAGACATGATTGTCGTTGCCGTAACAGCAAGCGTTCCGCGCGCGCCACCCGCAATGTTCTTTTGTTTCAACTCTCATTACTCAGTTAAGCGTTGTCGCCCATGAGTTCATAAAAATATAAAATGGATAAATTCCTCAAAAGATCGCAGCCTTCAACATCTGGTACGAGTATCAAATCATCAAAATGCGGTGGTGAATCGAATCCGAAAAAAATAGACATTATGACAGTTATTTGAAATACGGGTTCACAGTCGTAAATAATAAACATCAATGTGTAGTTTGCGGCGATGTTTTATCACGTGAGAGTATGAAACCGTCAAAGCGTATGCGGCATCTCACAACCAAGCATCAAAAAGAAGCTGATAAGCCGTTGGATTTCTTTGAACGAAAGTTGAAAGCTCTTAGTCAGCAGCAAAATACTATAATTCAGGTAAGTAAGAAAATAATGAAAAAAGCGTGGGGTGCACTATAAATGAGCTCTTAAAAAGCGCCCCACCCTTTTTTTACAATAATACTATTTTTATACTCTCGCAACATGTTGCTACAGAGTATAATAGTTTTGTTCACCTAACGGTTGTTTGTATCACCTAAAACTAATCGAGTTAGATTTAGGGTTATGTATATATAAATGATCAGGATGAAGAGACGAGTTGAAATCCGGATGACTGTCTGTACGTCCGTCCGTCTGTCCGTCCGTGCAAGCTGTAACTTGGGTAAAAATTGAGATATCTTTATGAAACTTGGTAGACATGTTTCTTGGTACCGTGAGACGGTTGGTATTGCAGATGGGCGTAATCGGACCACTGCCACGCCCACAAAACGCCATTAATCAAAAACAAATAAATTGCCATAACTACGCTCCGCAATAAGATACAAGACTGTTATTTAGTACACAGGATCACATTAGGGAGGGTCATCTGCAGTTAAAATATTTTTTAAAAAATGGGCGTGGTCCCGCCTCTAATAGGTTTAATGTGCATATCTCCTAAACCGCTAATGCTATTATAACAAAATTCACTGGAAGCAAATATTTTTAGCACTTCTATTGACGGTGTGAAAATAGTTGAAATCGGGTGGCAACTCCGCCCACTCCCCATATAACGGTACTGTTAAAAACTACTAAAAGCGTGATAAATCAAGCACTAAACACGCCAAAGA
This sequence comes from Bactrocera oleae, assembly GCF_042242935.1. Lineage (NCBI taxonomy): Eukaryota > Metazoa > Arthropoda > Insecta > Diptera > Tephritidae > Bactrocera > Bactrocera oleae. The sequence goes on along the minus strand of NC_091537.1, from coordinate 49,889,085 downwards.
CATTAAATTTTATCTCTGGGATGGTATAAGATGACTTTATAGGATCCGCGTTCAAAATTAGACAGTGGGCGTGGCACAGCCCACTTTTAGGTGAAAACCCATATCTTGGGATGTGCTTAACCGATTTCAACCAAATTCGGTGCATGACGTTCTTTTCATATTTCTATGTTATAGTGCGAAAATGGGCCAAATCGGACTACAACCATGCCTATTTCCCATATAACACCATTTTAAATTTCATATGATGCAACAATGATTATATCTGGGTAAAACTTTGCGTGAATAATACGTTTAAAGTATGCCACCTTGTGACCAAAAATTGTCTAAATCGAACCAAAACTGTTCAAGCCCCTAAGTACTAATTATGTGGACCCCAGTGCCTATAGTTGACCTTCTACCGAAAATATCAGCCAATCCACAAAGAAATTTCAAACGAGTATACCATTTGACTTTGAGAGGATATAAAATGTTTGGTTACATCCGAACTTAGCCCTTCCTTACTTGTTTTATACTATATTTTTACTGTTGGAGTTTATTTCTTTGTTATTTGTATACAACTTTTGATTATACTTAATTTCGGTGTGCAAAGGTTCCGCCAAAGGAAAGGTATTGACAAGAGTTCTGGAACTGAGAGCTGATTTGTTAATATTCTTACAAGATGCAAAATCAGAATATGCTTAGAATGTCTTCTAAAATTAGCTACTGATGGCATGCTTAAAATGGAATTTTATTCGCAAAGTGTCGACGTATTTTGGATGAAAAGAAAACACGAATATCCAGAGCTGGCAAGGGAAGCTCTTAAATTATTAGTGCCATTCGCCACTTCATACTGACATTTTCTTCAATGGTAGACATTAAAACTAAAAAGAGAAATAGACTGCAATTAGAAAATGATTAAATTATTAATGTTTCAAAAATAACACCACAATTTGATAAATTAATGAAAAATAAACAAGCATATCTTTCTCATTAAAATTGTGTTTTTGTTGTGTAAGAACCTCGACTTTTTCTTTCAGCTGGCGACCCCCCGAGTAAGGCTTTGCGACCCCCTTAGGGGTCGCGACCCACAGATTGAAAAACACTGTCCTAGAGGGTACGAACAAAATGATGTCCACCCTCTTGGAGGCAGGTAGGTACTACATTAAGTGGTTCTCCTTTCGGGTGCGACCAGATAGCCCTTTGCTGGCTGCTTTCGGTGTATGGGTTTTGATCACAAAGTGGCTGAGTGTAAGGCCAAATCAGATGTCTGTCGGAGGTGCGGTCAAGAAGGCCACAGAGCAATTGCGCATTCAAGGGTAGACCAGCTAGGCATTTTATGATGTAGCAGTACTTCTACCGCCACCTTGATAGCAGCCACTTCCGCTTGCAAAACACTACAGTGGTCCTGAAGCTAAGATTTACGGAGAGCTTTTTGCTGATAACTCCCCCCCCTCCAACTTTCCCTTCTAGCTTCGATCCATCCGTGAAAAAGCTTAAAAAGAAGAGGTGCCTCTTCTCCAGCGGCTTCTTCCCATCCACATGTCCTTCGTCGGCATATGAGAGTGGCCTCCGTGACGCAGTGATCTAAATTTTCCGGAATGCTGCTGAAGGAGAAAAACCAGCTTCCCTGAGCCTTAAAGCACACTTCGCAGAAATGCACCTACGAGCAAAGTCCACAGGTACTATATTTAAAATAGCATTAAGAGCTAAAGTGTTGGTGTAGGCTCCGTGGACCAGCTCAAGCTTTTTAGCCAGAGGCTAAGCCCTAGGTATTTCACTTTATTATCAGGTTGAAGACGTGAACCCCCGAATAAGGGGAGAGGCACATTTGGGATCTTATACCTCCTAGTAAATGAAACCATTTCGATACTTGAGTTGACGGCTAGGCCGCCCAGTTAAATAACACGTTTAGGTACCCTTTGGTGAGCTCGTATACGATATTTAAGAATTTTTCCTGAACCATAGAACCACATCATCAGCATAGACTGTCACTCTACAGCAAAGCAGTGTCTACCGATCTGCCTTTGATATAGGCATGCTGCGCTCGTAACAGTTTACCCCTCGGTATTCTGCTCCTAATGTACAGATTCATAAGTCTCTCCAAAGTTTTCAACAGAAACGCAGATTGGCTGATGGGTCTGAAATCTTTTCCACCGACATGAGACCTTTTACCGGCCTTCAGAATAAACCTAACCTTAACCGGTCTCCACGCCTTCGGGACATGGGCCAATCTAAACCAGTTCGCGTAGATGGGGGTCAGTCAGCTACATGACATCTTGACCGTACACTGTAGTTGCGCTAGTATAATGCCATCAGGCCTCGGGAATTTGAAGGGTTTGAAAGATTTCAACGCCCAGGTAAGGTGACGATCATCCAAAAGGTCCAAAAAGGCTGTACAGACATCCTAAAGTTCCCCCAGAGCAATTTAGCGGAAAATGAGCATCTAGGTGTGGCTTCACTGACTCCTCGCTGCTCGTTGTTCAACTACTATCTGCATTTCTCAGATACCACAATGGAGTAGGATTTTTTGCAAGAATGCGCTTAAACCGTGAGGAATCATGACAAACCTCTACACTACCGCAGAAGGTTCTCCACGAGGCTCTATTGGTTTTCTTGAACTCGGACTTGTAAATGACAGTCCAGCCTTGGACAAAGCCCAGTCGTCACTAGAGTCCCTTTTACTTGCTTTGTTGAAAAGTATTCTGCTCGAAGATCTGATCTCCGTTAGCTCCGAAGTCCACCAAGGGGCTTTCCCTTTGCTTTTTTGAGTTCTCAGAGATCAGTAGCTTTCAAGAGTAGTTCTACTAACTGAGCTGAAAGCCTCGACGAGCTCATCAATCGCATCCGCAGTTAGGATCGAATCCATTTAGGGTGCGGTTGAAAGAGCTGAACGAAGCTTCCTGCAATACAGGACCCAGTTGATATTCCTGAAACTTCTATAGGTTTTGAGCTCCGGGCGCGAGGCGTTCAAGCTGAAACCAATATACTTATGATCGAAGAAGGAAGGGTCGTCTAGAACCCTCAATTTCGAAATCAAGGGAGAAATTCCCCTAGAGGCTAGCGTAACGTCAAGGACTTCCGCCCTGCTAGCTATCACAAAGGTAGGGCAGTTTCCCCTATTGCATTTAGAAAGGTCTACACTACAAATAAAATCAAAACGGGACTCTCCTCTTGCGTTAATATTCGAGCTCTCCGCGACGGTGTGCCTTGAATTGACATCCGAGCCTATTAAGACTGCGGCTCTTTTGTGCCTGGCGTCTGCCACAGCCCTCCTCAGCAGCTAGGCTGAGATAAACCAGAGTTCTCCAGCACTTCAGCCTACCAGTGACGACATCCTCGTTGCTGAAATTAAGCGAAAGAAAAACGTTAAGTTCATTTCTGATCAACAAGTAGGCTGTGGTTCTACCTGTGCTGCTTGCCGCCAGGAGCCTATGGCTTCTTGTCCTTAAACCAGAGATTCCGTTGCTGCTCAGCCACGGTTCTTGGATAAGGACGAAGCAATAGATCGGCGCAGGCCTCCTTTGAGCGCTGGAGGTTAGTTTGGAGGATCCTCATCTTCCAAACTTCTCTCCAGCAGTGCGAGTTCCGCACCATCATCTGTACTATCGATCCCAGCCTCCTCGAACAGGCGATCGAGACTGAAAATGGATCCATCATCTTCTGACGGGCCGCCCCCCCCTGCACACCACATCCGAGAGGATAGGGTCGATGTCCACTTTCCCATTTGGGGGAGATTATTGCAGTACCGCAATATCTCTTCAACTTCGGTTGGGGTAGAGGGTTCGGCCGGAAGCCAGACACGAGCCCGAAGGCACATCGGGAGATCCGATTTGGCCACCGCCTCGAGCCTTGCTCCCTTTCAAACTTTCCCACCTTATAAAGGAATGCCGACCGTTCGTCGGCACACCTTATGAGTTTATAATTGCCGAGGTTCCACCCGGCACTTTCATATCTTGGGGTGGTCCAGCGCTTCCCCTGACCACCTTCATAAAAACAGCGGCCGCTACCCGCTTTCACTCATCATGGGAGATGGCTCTATTTCCCCTGCTGCGGTCATACACACCGAGCTCTATTGATCTGGCGAGTTTAGCGATTTCGTACCGTGGGAGGATTCCCCCTCCTTCGACCTCTGTCGCTTCATCAAGGTGTTGGGCTCGCTCGGCTCAGCTACAATTACCGATAGTGATAACAAAAAAAATCTTTGATTTAACGCGGCGCGCTGACAAGCAAGAGATGTTGTCTAGACACCGCTGTTAATATTGCCAAAAGAGCATGCGTATTGCACATGTTATGAAAAACTTATCTAAATTACAAATAACCATTGCTGTCAATATCTGTCTTTTTGATGACTTGATGCTTTACTTTCATTTCTTCAAAAATTTATAGCGGCAACATAAATGCCAGCAAAGATGTTCTTATGGCTATGGGTAATCCTATATTTACTTTCTCCAGATCAAAAATATATACAGATATAGCCGCCAGAAGATCAAGAGAAAGAAATTCTGAAATATTTTGCGTTAGTTATCACACGATTATGAATTTTCTATTGAATTTTCTTTTAATTTTGTTTTTTATTCTTTTGAAGAAATTGGTAACATTTATTTTTTGTTTACTGCACCATGATTCATTTGGTACAGGGGATCGTAATGGAAAGGGAATGTTTGGTTTAAAAGTTTTTAAAAGTGGGCGTGGCGCCAACATCTAGAATGTTTAATATACATATTTCGCAATCAACTAAAGCTATATCGACTACACTAGCTGAGGGTTTTTCTATCACTTCCGCACACAATGTGAAAGTGTGTGAAATCGGGTGGTAATCACGCCCACTTCCTGTATAACGGTTATGTTGAAAACTATTAAAAGTGCGATAATTCTTAAAAAAAAACACGTCCGAAGCATTTAGTGTTAGAATGCATAGGAGTCACAGGTCACAATGACCATAGGTAGCGGTGCATACATCTATCCTTATCTAGGGGCACCGCCCACTTTAAGATGAAATCATAAATTTGGTGCCTAACATTATCCTGGTATTCCTATGTTACATTGCGAAGCTGGGCTAAATTGGACCACAATCACTCCTGTTTCATATACATACCATATAAATATATAACAATTTTAAATCAAGCACCAGTCAAGCTATCGGTAATATGATATGATAGTAATGTGCCTTTGTGTCAAAAATGGATAAAATCGAGCTTTTTAACATATTCATGGGTCAATCTATGAAGTATTTGAGGTGGTAGTTATAAAAGTAGATCAAATTAGTACTAAGGTTTTAAATCGATACACGAGTTATGCCAGCTCCCATTCACTACATTCTGAATATGTCGGTCAGTACGTGAGTATCTTCATAAAACTGAATGAAAACATGTTCTGGAGTATACTTGAGTAATGTCAAAAGTTAATGCAATAGTGATTTCCGCTTTTTTCTAAAATGAAATTAAATGCAGATATTTTTTTAAACATCATGTAGTTTACGCTGAATTTGAAAAAAAATATATACAAGTATGTATTTAATTTTAATTGTGGTTTGTTCGAAGTAAAGCCTGAAATTGTTTTTCTGGAACGACTTGTGTTTATTTAGATTATATTATTTAATTTGTTGTTGTTTGCAATGTTATTGTTTTAGGGAAAAACAACGTCAAACAAAAGATATATTCATCTTATTCCAATGGTTGTTGAGCAAACGGGTAGAGGCGAGCGCGCTTACGATATTTTCTCACGGTTATTAAAGGAACGTATAGTGTGTGTAATGGGACCGATACATGACGATCTAAGCTCCTTAGTTGTGGCCCAACTGTTATTTCTACAATCAGAAAATTTTAACAAACCAATTCATATGTACATTAATTCTCCTGGCGGAGTTGTAACTGCAGGACTGGCAATATATGATACAATGCAGTATGTAAAACCCCCAATTTCAACATGGTGTGTTGGTCAAGCATGTTCTATGGGTTCTTTACTGTTAACTGCAGGTACTACAGGGATGAGATATTCCCTCCCCAATGCTCGGATCATGATACATCAGCCTTCTGGAGGAGTTCAGGTATGTTTGCTTATATAATATTTAAACTTTATTGAAACTCTATGTTATTAAAAAAATTATAAAAAATAATGTCTGTTAATTTTTGTTTTCTCGAGGCGAATTCAATTCTTTATGTCTGTCTATTATTCCGTCCATTTTTTTTCGTGCAAGGCATAATGTGAATAAAAATGCAGATATTTTGGTAAGAGTTGCATATGTGTTCCTTGGCAATCTGAGGAGGTTAGTATTGTTGATGGACATAAATCCGTAATCGTAAATCGAAAGAAAATATACTGGTAAAAATAAATTTGAAACGGGGGTATTTTAAAAAGGTAAACGTGGTCTTACCACTAATAGATTTTATGCACATATTTTACAAAGTGCCAAAGTTATAGGTATCCACCAAATTATTCGACCAATTTCTGCACAACATTATCTTGGCATATTTATATAAGAATTTGAAAATTTGTACTACAACCACACCTACTTCGCATATAACACAATTTTAGGGATAATGATTAATTTTGCAAAAAATCATAGAGTTATTATTTTTGAACAAAAACATTAAAAATCACAAATAATCATTATATTTTATTTTTTTTGTGCTCAAAATAAAACACTTTTAATCACAGGTTTCTTATGAAGTGTTTTGCTAACTTCGTTGCAAGCTCCTTTAGAACAAAAATATATCTTCCTTTTCTCTTTTGGAAATAACAAAAAAATTTGGTAAGAAATTATTATTTCGATGAACTCGTTGCAGCTACAATCGTATTTGCCGACACTTTTTGAATAACTGTCAAGTTTTGGATACAATGGTAATAAAATTTGCAATCTCCATGCATACCAGGACATATCCAGTGTGTGAAGGGCCCTACCTCAATAGTTGCGCTTAATATTCGATTTTTTATTTTCGGAGGGGCGGAAATACCATACCATAAATTTCATTCTTGAGATGTGTTCTAAAAGGACCTGCAACAAAGTTAGCAAAAACCTTCATAACAAACCTGTTATCTAAAAATTTATTTAACTTTGCATGATTATTTATGTTTTTAATTTTTTTTTGCTCAAAAATAATAGTTATTTATAATTTTTTGAAAAATTAATCATTATTGGTGAAGAAAATCATAAAAATTCTAAATCAAAAAATCATTATGGAAATGCTAAGGTCGTCGAAAAAAGTATTAACATAACGTTATCTGTTTTTTGTATGTCGACTTTTAGTGCTTGATTTTTTCATTTAAAAATCGCAACAATAATCATTATTTATGGTCCTTGATATTTTTCCACCACATTTACAATTTATAAATCATGCATCAATGATGATATCGGTATATTAACCTTGCAGAAATAGTATTGCATCAATCATCTACAAACGGTTGAAATTCTTCGTACAATTTCACGGCCTCCATATACCGAATATGAGGACCTCATATACCCCAGTCAAATAACACGCTTTACGAAAAAACTATATTATTTGTTGCCCTGGATATCTTAGCAAATTTTGATGGTTTCAAGTGCCCAGAGAACTCATGAAAATATTGAATGTCTTCTTTTTTTTTTGTTTGATATTTGCATTTCTTATATTTTTATCAATAATCGGCTTATTGGTAATATAATATGTACATTTTTCCGGTCATATTTAGGGATCTGTTCCACTTTTTCGCCCATACCAACATCTCATGCTCTTTACCGAAAATATGGGAAAAATTATGTGGAAGGTTTTACAAGTAAGGTTCAATAATAATCACACGTGGATATATCTTAACCTATAATCTGCTATATGTCCAGTTTTACTCAAAAGTAATTTGCTTGCGATTAGAAGCATTGAGATTGTTAACAGGAAAATTAAAATCTACTATATGTCCAGTTTTACTCCAAAGTAATTCGCTTGCTCCTAGATGCATTGAGATTGTTAACTGGAAAATTATAAAGAAGAACCCATAAAAGACGTTAAATTAAGATATTTGTTGTTTGGTTGTCGTCGAGGTCATCTAACGGGAGGCCCAGGAAACGAGCTGTTTCGACGGGGTCGGACCATAGGGAAAACTGTGTTAGCTGAGAGGGGCTCGCTCGTTGGGCATGCAAAGAGGTGGTTAGTGTCATGCGGAGACTCATTGAACGCAGGACATGTATTAGGAATGTGGGGGTCTATTCTGGATAAGTAGGAGTTTAACCTGCTACAATATCCAGAACGAAGTTGCTCGAGGGTCACTCTGGTTTCGCAAGGCAACTCCAGCTCTACGTCTGCTATGGGCGGTGGTTTGACTCGTAGTCCGCCATTCACTGAGAGGGAGTCGGTGTTGATGGCTCCACTGTGAATGGCGGTCAGTGCCTATCTGAAGTTCGTTGCGTCCGAAGTCCGGTCGGCATACTGTCTAATGTCGTCGACGTAATCAAGGAAAGACCTCTTGATGTTCCTAGGAGGATATAATATATGTTCTCAACATTTGTCTCTGTTTACTTCAATGCTTACTTATTTTTCAATAAAAATATATCTGTTACTTTGTTTCATATTTTCTGATTTTTGTAATGTAAAATGAAAATAAAGATTTAAAAATAAACGTGAGCAAATCTTACACAAATCATTGGGTCAGGCAGGTTCTGAAATTCACTACCGAGTGAATTTCAAGCAAATGCAACATTTTTTTTTTTATTAACGTATCCAATCAAGCAAAAATAAGCTTCATTGCGACAAACATTTTTTGTGAAAAATGGATATTGCAGATGCATTGTTTAATTTCGTTCAATGTAGACAACAGAATTGATCGTTCGGTTGGGTGGTAAGAGTTCAAAGTAGACAATTCCTTTATAATCCCACCAAACTGATAACAAAATCTTCTTTTGATGAATACCAGCTTTTGATGTTGTTTGAGCTGGTTAACCTGGCCTACTCCACGATCTTTTCCACTCGATATTGTTGTAAGCAACCCATTTTTCATCGCCAGTTATCATTCGTTTTAAAAATGGTTAATTTTCATTACGTTTCTTTAGCAAATCGCAGCTGTTAATGCGTTGCGTTAAATGTGTTTCTTTCAGTTCGTGAGGAACCCATGTATCGAGTTTTTGAACATAGCCAAGTTTTAAGTGATTTTCTATGCATGTGCGTGATACCTGAAGCTTCTCTGCAATCTCAAGTGTTGTACTGTGACGATTCGAATCGATTATTGCTTTGATTAGGTCGTCATCAACTTCAACTGGACGACTAGAGCGTTTTTCATCTTTGAGTGAAAAATCACCAGAACGAAATTTTGGCAAACCAATTTTGACACTGCCGTTCTTTTATGGCTTTGTCTCCATAAACAGCAAATAACTTTTTGTGAGTTTGCGATGCGTTTTTTACTTTGCGAAAATAAAAAAGCAAAATATGACGAACATGTTCCTTTTGATCTTCCATTTTTCAACGAACGCCAAACGAAAATTACGCAACCGATCAAAAATCTTTTTTTACTGATTGAGAGCTGAATTGCCAACTATCAAATAACAAAATGTGTTTTACATTTGGACTACGCCAGCAAACCTAAAAATTCAACTGAAGCAATCTATGAGTGAAATCCGCAATTACTTAGTTGCCAACCTAATATAAAGGGTCTAACAACTACGCTGACAATTTATCGTCGATTCTGTTTTGTTCTGGCATTCGTATTCGCCACAATGCCATCCACCTAAGTCGGATCATTCCGATTATACATCTTTGCGGTACCTAACGCTTCAAGAAGTTCCAGATGAACTACCTTTGTTTTATTCCTAGGCCTTCCAATGGTCTGTATGCGACACACTACACGATGATTGGTGATATGGTCGGTCCCAACTACACTGTAATTTAGCCCTTTATTTCGTTGTGGGTTCTATAACAAAACCCAATCTCCTTCAACAAATTCCTCTTAGTTCACTATAGCACGTATTTCTCTTAGAACTTCGGGAATTCTCACCTTCGTAATAATCATAAGAGCTCGAGAGCTTTGCTATTTGAATTGAAGCCCATAGACGTTGAAAGACGATTTTACATATCAGAAATGCTATATAAAAAAGTCATTTGCATCTGATTACGACTGGCGATCAACGGTAAACCCGAATATCCGTGAGACCATTATTGGAGACCGTTACCGACAACAGTTCGTCTAATTAAAGCAAGCGCTTGCCGAAAAACGACCGGAATTAGCGACTAGACACGAGGCAATAATTTTACAACACATAAACACTTTACCGGTTAAAATCTATTTGGAAAACAGCGGCTTGGAAGTTATGTCTCACCCGCCCAAAATAGATCACAAAAATTTGGGAAAATGTTATATGCAGAGTTGCACCTGAGTGACGTAATGTTCCGATGTATTTCAGTTTCACGGAACTGGCGGAGCGGTATGAAGATTGGGGGTGGGACTTGGTGGCCTTGGCACATACCTCAATATTATTAAGAATCTTCCATCCTTTGCATGTGTTACACCTAACTCAGGTGGAGTTTAGATGGAAAATTGCTAAGAGTTGCTCTAGTGGTAACAAAGTTGATTTATTACTTATCGATCTAAACAAGGTTAAATCATCGAAATAACAGCTCTTGACTGGATTAAATCGTGGTCGATTTGTAACGTAGAACTGGCTACTGTGGGAATTGTAACGCCTCATAAGAAGCGGTGTCAAAATTAGACAATGGGCGTGGCACCGCACACCTTTTGGAGAAACCTTATATCTCAATATATATATGTATTGCACTTTTAAATTCCTGATTCTTTCGTTTTACATTAAATAAATCGAGAGTCAATAACCAATATTATCGAAATAGAACTGTTTTATACCCTCAAAACACGTTTCTACCAAGTCTAAAAGTTTTGTTCACGTGTTATTTGTATCAACTAAAACTAATCGAGATAGATATAGAGTTATGTATATATAAATGATCCGAATGAAGACCAGTAGAATTTCAAATGACTATCTGTCTGTCCATCTGTGCAAGCGATAACTTGGCTAAAAATTTAGATATCTTAGATTTGTCCCAAATGTTTCTTGGGACCATGAGAAGGGTGGTATTGCAGATGAGGGGAATCCGCCCAATCCCACGACCACAAAATTGTAATTTAGTACAACGTTTCGCATTAAGAAAGAGCATCTGTGGTTTGAAAACTTCTAAAGAGAGTGTGGGTCCCGCCCTCTACAGGTTTAAAACACAAATCTCACAAACTATTAGAGCTATATCAATCAAATTATCTCAAGATCTTTTCGCTACCTCTTCCGTCAGTGCGAAAATTGCCAACCGTGGTACCGCCTACCTTTAACTAAAATCCTATATCTCAGGAACTACTCAACCAAATTTGTTGTTTAAGATTTGCCACACTTTCCCATCTTACATTTTAACTTACAACTGAGAACATCTGATTATTTCACTCTCTATGATATACATATATATATTTGAAATTCACAGACAGTATTTTCCCGATAATAAATGCCATTGTGGCAAAAATAGATAAAATGGGGTAAATACTTCCTCTATCTTCCATATATCCAATATATAATTTCGAACTAGCAGTTGGCTTTATACCGTTTATGTCGAAAATTTGATATGTGTGAGACTTAAATGAAATTAAGTGGCCAAGTTTTTTGTAAAATAATGTTGTTTAGCGCTGAATATAAATGAAAGTGATATTGCCCTCTTGTCGATGTTTTCCTCATAAAGCAAATATATTTAATTTAAGGTTAATTTTAATATAAATATCTTAGACCAGGAGCAAAATGTAGTATAGAAACTAAATGAGTCTACTACCTATCGTACAAGTTAATAAAATACAAATATAATTGTAATCCATTCATAATTTTGTAGAGTAGCGAATAATGAATTCTTTCGTAACGCAATATGTTTCTATAGAGTACGAGTATAATAGGTTTGATCACCTGACGGTTGTTTGTATCACATTAAACTAATCGAGATAAATATGGAGTTATGTACATATATTTAAATGATCAGGATGACGAGACGAGTTGACCGTTTGTCCGTCCGTCTATCCGTGCAAGCGATATTTTGAGTAAAAATTAGGATATTTTGATGAAACTTGCTACAAATGCTACTTTTAAGGAAGCAGATGGACGAAGTCAAACCACAGCCACGCTCACAAAAAGCTATTATACGAAAACCTATGAAGTGCCATAACTAAGCACTAAATTACGATACAAAACTATAATTTGGTACAGAGGATTGCAGTAGCGAGGGACACCATTGGGCCCACCAAGTGGCAGTAGCCCCGCTTCATAAATGGTCAAATATCTTTCGAACCCCTGAAGCTTACTCAACCAAACTTGCTGAAAAGAAGTATTTTTACCACTTCTTCATACGATGCGTAAAATCAGATAATAACTCCGCCGACTCCCCATATAACGGTTATGTTGAAAACTACTAAAAGTGTGATAACTCACTGTATAAATGCGACACTAGCATTAAGATACACAACCAAGATGGTAGGGAAAAGCTTTATAGGAGCAGGTGTAAAAATTTGACAATTGGCGTGGGACCGCCCATCTTTAAGTGGAATCCTATATTTAAGGAACTACTAGACTAATTTCAACCAAATTTGGTGTGTGAGGTTAATCAAATTTCTATCATACACAATTGGGCTATCATCCCTAAAATAGATGAAATCAGGGCAATACTTCCTCATATACCTAATATACGGATTTTCAAACCTCGACTTTCTAAATGAAATTTAGAGAACATCTCTTTCTGGTAATGATATATCGTAATACCAAAACTCGATACAGTCGGATCAAAATATTCCCAGCCACCTTATATAAGAGAATTGGTAAGAATTATATAAAAATTTCAAACTTCCGGTTGGCTTTACGTATACTGTATATATCACTTTAATAAAATAAAGTGAAAGTATAATATTGGATATACTATAGTTTAATACCGAAAATGTGCAATATCGATCCACGAATTACCTAAGCTGTCACATACTATATATAATGAATTTCATTAGTCCAGAATGAAGTTGGGATTTCTTAAATTTTGCTTAGACTAATTGGTTGATAATTTCCTCATATACCCCATATATTGAATGTAGCTTTGATTCAATTTATATCACATATATATGCATATTTCAATTTAGTTTATAAGTTTTATCGTAATATCAATATTTCGGACATGCAATATGAAGTAATGTAACTAAGTGAATCTATGAGTGTGAATCACATGCGGCCACGCGGAACAGACTATAATTTCTTTTCGCTCTTTCGGTATTTTCTTAAAAACGGCTTGATTTGGAGCCCGAATTCACCGGTGGAAAACGAAAGGGATCCGTCCTTTGGGGTATTGTGCTGGAAACCATGCGAAGTGTTAACCCGGAAGTGTCACAAACAAAAGAGCTCATCCAACGAAAATGTTTGAACTTGTTTGCGACGTATAAAAGAATAAAGAAGCGGAACGATGCGATGGGAAAAGGTACCACGACGTGGGAGTATTTAAAGGTTTCGATTGCGTTTTTGGCAGTCGACATTTCCTTGAGCCTCCAAAAGGAAACTTTCAAAGCTCCCTGCAATGTTTTGTTGAAAGTGGAGTGAGTGAGGAGGAAAGAGGGGCCAAGTGGATAGTGTCACCCAAAAGAAGCGGCCGAAAACTGTAGTATATGAGACGTTGGAATTTTTTTAGCGAAGAAGCGATGCAAGTGGAAAATGTAAAAAATTTTAATTACCAAAGAAAGAATTAAAACCATGTTGGAGTTAGGGCAAATTGGAGTTGTGCGAAAAATAACAGAAAGCTAGTAATTCCTTCATTAGTGTCATTTATATTTTTAGGTAGTGACATCATATCGAGATCATTTGAATTTTCTAAATTTACAGGTATATGATTGTCTTCAGGATGAACTGGATTGCTTTGCTGTATAAAGTTATGTAAAATTGCACAAGTCAATACCATAGTTGATATGTCTTCTATATGTCGCCCATCAATATGATTCCATATTTTGAACTTAGCTCTCCAAATGTTTGCTCAACAAATACTCGTGTTGAACTCAAATATTGTCAATTATCCCTAAAACGAGCAATTAAGTATTTTGAAACAAGATATGCTGAATCGGCCAGGATAATTGCATCTTTCGCAAGTTTTATCTGTCCAGACGTGATCCCTTAGTAAAGTGGACACATTGGCATCATGGCAGCTACCTGGGTAGCCGATAAACACACACTAAAAAACGGTACGTGCTGTCGCATATGACTTAAATAATCGAAAATATTATATTACACACAACATCTTGAAACCGCTCTATCTGCCAAACACATACCTGCATAATAACTGAAAATTTTTCTTTACGGTCAAATTAACTAATTGCATCTCTTTGAGGAGTGTTAATTTTTAAATGCGTTCCATTCAAGCATCCAACAACATAAGGAAATGAATTTACCCAGCTTGTTTGAAAGATTTCCATTACTTTTTTCTGCCGTGAAACTGATAGCCAACAAAAGTATTTCATTTTTATTTTCGTTTGTCTTGATTGTTTTGAGGTTAAGTTTGCAGTTCTTTGCCCAACATTGAATCTATCGGAAAGCTCGCGATAAGTGACTTCTATTGTTTAGCTTCTAAAGAGTCTTATTCAAGGAATGGTCCAAGGAATATCCCCCATATGGTGTTGACAAAAAAGGTTCTAACGCATTCTTCAAGACGAATTAAGTTATTTATCAGGCGCTTCCAAAAAATCAAACCACAATACTTACAGCAAATGTTTCACGAGAAAAGATCAAATGCGTGAAATATGTATCATCATGATATGATGGACTTGTTTTCCAAATTTTTGCCATCTTTGTCACTGTCCTCGTTTTTGAAATTTCGTCAAGGAATTTTCTATCGCTATATTTATTAAAAGATTCATGGTGAAAATCTCACGTTCGGTTACACAATTCGCGCAGAATGTTGCAATGATTTTGCTTAAGTATCAGCTGAGCATTTACAACAGTGTTACATCAAGTATCAGGGCTGCAGTATTGTCGCAGATATTGAGTTCCTCGAATAAGCCCTTTATTCCGTTTACTGAATAAAACACAAAAAAGCTTTTCTTGGCTTGTATAAATACGTCCGATTTTATTGTTTACAAATTTTTGTATTTAAATAAAAAAACAAACATTATTTTTAATTATAATATAAGTTAAATTAAATTTAAAAAAAATAAAAAATTATAAATTTTTCTTCGCGTGTCAGTCCTTATATTTCGAGCTCATTTTATAAGTCTCACTAACTTGGATATGATTTAGTCTACAATTTAATGTCTTGTTTTTAATTTTTAATATTTTTGATAAATAACATGTCACTTACTTATTTTTAAATAAAAAAAAAATAAAACTCGATACCGCAAAAAGTACCGTTATAAAATGTTCCCAAATATGCGTAACACTATGCTAAGTTGTGAATGGCCGCAGGTGTATGTTAAGAAGATAAAATTTTTGATTGTACAAGCCCATTCGGTTTTTTAGAATAACGCATGTTAAACTGTTGCTCAACATTTTTTAATAGAAAGTTTTGTTAACACTTGAAGGTATTTCCTTGGCTTTAATCTATGCAAGTTACGAGAGTATGAAGTGTTGGGTTACAGCCGAACTTAGCCCTTCCTAAGTTGTTATTTATTTAAAATTTGGCCAATATCTGAAAAGATGCCTCCGGCTTTGCTATTTGAAAAAAATTGTTTTACCAACACTTGAGAGTTTTTCCCAA
The DNA here is from genome assembly GCF_042242935.1 of Bactrocera oleae. Lineage (NCBI taxonomy): Eukaryota > Metazoa > Arthropoda > Insecta > Diptera > Tephritidae > Bactrocera > Bactrocera oleae. Next base: position 49,873,399 of record NC_091537.1, on the reverse strand, counting down.
GCTTTGTCCCTGCTACCCTGCTCGGTAAAAGCCGAACGTAGTCCTTCTTTACTTGTTGAATATATTTTGCCAATACCTGAAAGTGATTCTCAAGCTTTGTTCATTGCAAATTGCGAACGTATAAAATATTCGATTACACTCGTTCATTACTGATTTCACCATCCCCACTTCTAGGGCACAATAAACCACAACCCTACCCTCACTTAAGTGATTAACCCTTTTATAATTTGTGTACTCGGAACAATCAAACAGTTCAGTTTTTAAGTACATACCTACTCCACAAGATTCTCTAGGCCGTCGAATACAAGATCCCACAACTCCGTATGATTATTCGGTTTCTCAGAGAATTTCACTTGAAGTTTTCATATTGGATAACACAGCTCTACCAAAATAATTATATTATTATTCCTGTAATTGCGTAATTTAATTAAATGTAATGAAATGCAACATACATATGACATATATTAAGAGAGTTGACTCTGAATTTATTAGTCTATAAATGCTATTTCTATAAAAAACGAGGTAAATATTTAAAGGTATTCCTAATTGTATAACTTATACAGCTCATGCGTGCGGTACCCACTAGTTAAGAATTATATTTCACCATCGCTTATGCATGTCAACTTTAATATTTAATAAATAATGAATAATCGTAAGTGTAAAATATTTGATGCTTCCATTTTCATGTCAAGCATATTCAAAATGTGGTTAATATGCACTTTATTAATAACCTCTTTATTTAACCCAAGTATCAACTTGTAGAAGAAATTGATAGGTCAGTTTGTATGGCAGCTATATGCTATAGTCGTTCGATATCGGATATGACAAATGAGCAGCTTCCTGGGAAATTTTCATAGCGATAGCTCAAAAACTGAAGGAATAGTTCGCGTATATACAGACAGAAGGACATGGCTAAGTCAACTCAGCTCGTCACGCTGATCATTTTTATATATTGTATGTATATTCTGACGTTTCCTTCTGGATTTTATAAACTTCGTAGCAAACTTAATATACCCTGCTCAGGGTAAAAAAAATAAAACTTCTCATTTTTCAAATTGCTTGTTCGTTCCATTCCAACTATAAGATAATTTCCTATATTTACTCAAAGAAACATATTATATTATTTAACATTTTATCTTCAAACATCGAATTTGTATTGGATTTTTTTTCGAATTAATCCGTTTTTATTTTGTATCATATCCTTGAATTGAGACTAACTTAAATAAGCCAAAAAATAGATCTTAATTTTTAGAAAATCAAATCAGAATGTTCAAAACTTTAACTATGTTACGTAGTTTTTCCTGCTCTCCTAGAGCAGACCGGCCCCGAATCTTGTAAATACATATACCCAATGTACCCGTACTATATTTCAAGAATATAAATACTAGGTTTGGTTTATATTTTAAACAATAAATGGCTGTGCATATGTGGCAAAAAAACTTATCTTGATATAGTACTTTTTCATTGTCAAACTGTATACTATCTTTTTTATACTTTTTTAAGCAAAGTTGTGGGAAATTTTCAAATTTGATTTTTTTTCTAACAAACATTTTCATGTCAGTCTAACGAATTTAGTAAATATTTTTGCTCATAACTACCCACTGTACACTTTATCCTTCCAATTCTGAAGAATCTTGTTAAAAAAATGTGTAATAATAAGTATTTTTTCATCTTCGTTGTTCATAAACAACAACTGAAATTCCGAGTTATGGCTAAAGGTAAAATAATTGTTTAAGAAGATAGGATCAGCAGTATTTTATATTCAGCTAATCTCATATTTCTTCTTATGGTTAGATAGAAAAGCGTAGGTACTTATTGTAGTGTAATGTACCCGAATTATTTTACCATGTAAATATTTTTACTCTAATTTTGGAATATCATTTTGCGAAAGTAGGATCAGCAGAATGTTATATTTACGTAATCTTATATTTCTTCTAATGGCTAGATAGAAAAGCGTTGATACTGATTGTACTTGTAGTGTAATGTACCTGAGTTATTTTACCATGAATTTTATTGCAACTTATGAATATAATTTTGTGAAAGTATTGAATCTTTTACGCATCAAAATCGAAAAGAACAATTAAAACAATTTCGAAATTTCTCAAAGTTATAATTAATAGATATTATAGTTAGGCGGTCAGAAAAAAACATCGGGACGAGATCACTGTAGTTCACGCTGCCTGTAGCGTTGGTTTATTACATATGCAAGAAGATAAGAACTTTAAAATAATGTTTTATGACTAATGTAATTTTAAATAATTTCTGTTTATTGATTTATACATACATATATGGATTATTAAAACAATACTTATGCTTTTTTACTCAGGGACAAGCAACGGACATACAAATTCAGGCAGAGGAAATTATAAAGCTGAAAAAACAATTGATAAACATATATGTGAAACATACGAAACAATGCTACGATAAGCTACAACAGGATATGGAACGTGATAACTTTATGTCTCCAGAAGAAGCAAAAAGGATAGGTTTAATTGATCATGTTCTGGAACACCCCCCCCAAACGGAGGCAGAGGGGGAAGTTATGACAACATTAAAACATTCAAATGGGTAAACATAGATAAAAAATTGTACATATTAATAAAGGCTTTTGAGGCGATAAAACTATTATGATTTTGTATATAACTATACTGATTTTTAAAATAATAAGTTAAAGTATCACTCGTTTGAGTTTAAATAATATTACACCTTAAATCCACCAAGTTGGTAACATAAAATAAATGCTTTACAGTTCTTAAAATGTCGTATAGTTAAGAATACCTATTTTATACTCTCGTCACTGTCGCTACAGAGTATAATAGTTTTTATCACCTAACGGTTGTTTATAACACCTTAAACTAACTGAGATCAGGGAGATGAGATGAGTTGTAGACCGAGTATTGCAGATGAGCAGAATCGCACCATTGTCATGCCCATAAAATGTTGTTAATTAAAATCGAACAAAGTGTATAACTAAGCCACAAATGAAGATACAAAACTGTAATTCGGTTGAAAACCCCTAAATCAAAATTTTTATAAAAATCACCATAATTGGATGATAATCACGCGTACTCCCCAAATACGAGCATTTCGAAAACTACTAAAAGTGCGATAATTCACTAAATAAGTACGTCAGTTTCATTACCAACAACTTTTCAATTTCAAATAATTTTTTTTTCGAATTATTTTTCCTCTTTGTGTTATTTTATCTTTCTTTTGGAATGGGTTTCAATTTACTATGAATTTTTGAGCTTTTTACCATATATAAATATATGCCTGTGAAGAAGCCTTTGACTTCACTCTTCCTGAACCACATGAGAATATGACTCACTCTAACAGCGACAATTTTGTTTGTTAACGAAGCCATTAAGCCAGAAATAGGCCTCACCTGAGATGATTTTTCAATGAAAATCCATTATTTCCAAAACCCAAGGCTACGGCGCTTCAAATGGTCTGTCGGCTTCAGTTCTTGTGCCAACACAATCTTATAGAGATACAGAGCCAAATCCATCCACAAAATTTGCCATGTTGTGATCGGAGAGAGACCCAACTGTGCAGAACGACGTTGAACCGACTGATTCGGATTGGCCTCAACACTGACCAGAACGGCAGCGATATTTCCTTTACTACGGGTTTTCCTTTGAAGGGATGAGGTGAAGATTGTAATAATTATCGTATTGTGCAAATATGCGTTATTATATTGTCCATTTTGAATGCAATGATGTAGGAAATTTTCTTTGTCCAACAAATGAACATATTTACCAGTTGATAATCGTATCCCTTTATTTTAAGCCAGATCTTAATTTAAAAGAACTATTGGATGAGCTACAATTAGCATTAGAACAATTCATACAAATTCGAATGCCAATAATAATAGGCGAAGACTTTAACTCCAGAATAGGCAGTTTTGATGATCGAGTCCCAAGCTATTACCTAAGTGGCACCAAGCTATACTTGCAAAGAAACTTCAAGGACAGAATGTGAAGAACAAAAAATGGGCATCTTCTCGTACAGTTCATGCAAGAAAATGGATTTATATTAGTGAACGGAAGATCTCCTGGCGATAAAAGGGAGACTACACTTTCTTCAACGCAAATGTTTTCAGTCCCTGGTTGTTAATGAAGAAACGTATGATTCAGACCACTTTCCCTGTAATCTATGAGTAAAGGGTCCTAACATGACGAACATTACTACAAAAATGAAATGCTCATCAAGAAAAGCAGATTCATACATAGAAGAAATGAGATTCTTACCGAAAATAAGCTGCCATTCCATATTCTAAACTCTGATCAATTATATGACAACTTCAAAGAGGCGAGTTGACTTACTACTACTAAGACAAAGATGGTAACTAACACAAAAATGTCACACAGAAAACCACGTAGACCATGGGTCAGGAACTATCAGACCTAAAACGCACAGAGATTCGAAACCTCAAAAACTGCAAGAAAAGCGGTTTTATAGAGCCTTATATGACTTAATACTTTGAAGCAAAAAGAAATTACAACAAACTGGAAAAAAAGAAAATAAAGTCGTATCAACTGGAAATAAGATACTAGTTTGCTAATCATAAAGATCCAAAGGAATTCTGGCAAGCGGTTAAAATATTTAGATCCCCAAAGCTACAACAAAACAGCAGTTCAATAGACAACTGGGAATAGTTCTACAATAAAATGTACAAAACAGGTAATTCTAAACACACTCAATATACCGATGCAAGACATCCATAACTAGACCGAGAAATATAACTGGCAGAAATCGAATCAGCCATAGCACAAGCAAAGCTGAATAATGCTCCAGGACCAGATCAGATCAGCAACGAATTTATTAAAAATCTTCCATCGAATTGGGTTCTGTACTTGGCTGCACTCTTAAACAAGATGTGGGAAGAAGAAAAAGTTACCTCGGATTGACCAAAAGCTTCTATAACGATGCTGTATAAAAAAAGTACAAGGAACAATCCGGAAAATTACAGGGGGATTGCACTTATTAACAACATCAACAAAATCTTGACAAGCATTATGCATAAACGATTTATATCTTGGTTCGAACGAGATCAGTTACTTCCAGAGGAACAAGCAAGCTTCACCTTGCTGTCAACGATCCAGATCAAGAACTGTCTACCTGGCAACGCGATATACGTTATCTCCATTGATCTTAAACGTGCCTTTGACACAGTACCTCACAAGAAAATGTGGGACAAATTCTTTCAACTGGGAGTAAGCAGTAAATTCCTCAGGATCGCTAGAGACATGTATGATAAAGCGACAGTTAAAATAAAAGCAGGTGAGGAGTTCACAACAGAATTCAATGTCTCAGAAGGAGTGTTGCAGGGATATAAGTTCAGTCCAGTAGCATTTAATGATAAAGACCTACTAGCATTACTCTTTGCAGATGATACTAACATATTTGGACGTACTTTAATAGAAACTCAACGGCTACTACTTTCACTGGAGGAATACTTTAAAAGTGACGGATTACAGGTCAATGTTGAGAAATCAGCTATTCTGGTTTGCAGAACATCACGAAGAATCAAGAATATTGCAAAAAAATGTCTTCATGGTTGAGGGTAAGACAATTAAAACGGTCAACCAAATTAAATATCTGGGAACAATAATCAGGAACAACGCTTCGACAGATCTTGCCACTGCACCGCAGTCAACAATGCCAGACAAGCTCTCGGTGCAACTAAATCTGTGCTATACAAAGCGAAAGTAGACTCCTGGTTTGCTAAAGCCAGGCTTTTTGACAGCTTGGTTGCCTCCACCCTGCTATACAGTGTTCAAACCTTTGGTCCTACAGGTACAAGCAGATTATTTCAAGCAAATCTTCAACCTGCCTAAGAATACACTTGGATACATCATTGGACTGGAATTGGGACTAACAAGACTATCTACTCGTTCACTAAGCCTAATATGGACTTGGATAATTAAGGTGCTAAATATGAGAGAATCTTCCTGGCCTAAAATATTTATAAAGAAATTAATATCAATAACTCTGAACCAAGGAAATAAGAAATATTTGATTGCTACTCTTACCAAGATTTTTGCAGATCAAGGACTCGGGGACATGTTCAAGGACCCAATCTATCAGATCTCTCAACTTATCTACTCCGAAATATCTAAGATTGAGAGCTCCTCTGGAACTAATCAGACTAATTTTACAACTCAAACTGGCGAATAAATATTATTACTTCATAACGTGCAATGGCATAAGCTATAAACTCAATACTAATAGTCCATGTGAAGCGTGTGGGCGACAAAGCACAGAAACAATACTACACTTATTAATTGAGTGCCAGAGATATGAGCAAACTAGAATAAAGTACTTTCAGGACCTAATTGCAGAGTTCAACGGACCTACTCTTATCTTTGCGATGCTGAATATCCAAAATACTTGTAAAGCTAATCTAATGAGAATCTACAACTACGTGAAGGATGCCCTCGCACTGAGAAATATGAATTAATACGGATTCGCTCACCAGACTAAAATTAGAGAAATAATCTATCATTCTTGTTAGATAAGTTGTTTAAGTTAAATTATATTAAAATAAAGTTAAAAAAAAAGATTTTATACTGTACATGTTAAACTATGAGTGGTATGAAACTGAGATAGAGTTTACGTTTTAAAACTGTTCCTTAGCAAGAGACGGTTTAACCATCCTATTCTATCGGCAGCTTATTCAATCAGGGGAAATGTGAAATAAAGCTTCCTGCGCACACAAGATGCGCCATTTTGATACACCATTACAATAAATATTGATATCACGATTCATCGTTGTGTATGTATTTTGTAGATAGACATTCAGGGTTTGGTACCTAATGAATTCCAAGAGTTCATTAACTGATTTTTAATATAGCAGGACACTCCCAGAGGAGGTGTTGAATAGTTTCTTTACTCTCTTCGAGTTTGCAGCTGCAACAAGTATTGTTATATGACTGTATTGTGATATAGCTGTCAGTTTGTATTTACTTTTCCTGAACCTATGTAATAAGTCCTTTGTTTTTGTCTTGTCATAGTTTAGCCATATCTAGTTCGCTATCCTGCACTTAATTTCCATCTGTAATTGCTTACATTTTTCATTGAGCTCTCTCTTTATCGTTCCTAGCGAATATGCTTGCCCCATATGTAAGAATTAGAAGAATTAGTCTAATCACCACCCTTACAGAGAAATTATAGTACCACAGAGTAAAATAATTTGAAATAGAGTTAGTTTGGTTTTATTCGAGAACAGTTGCAGTTCTGTCTTACTAGGAATAACTCGTTATTCGCGGCGTATAGATGTAATCTTCGTAGGGCTCTTTCCCCATTCTGGATTTCGGATTGTGGAAGGGAACAGCCTTGATACTATTAACTCTATATCGTCTGGATATGTTACTGCTTTCATTCCTCTTCTGTTGAGTTGAAGTGTCACTACCACAGAAGCGGAGAAAGAACGCCCCCTTCAGGAGTCCCTCTTAAATAACTTGTTCGTGTCGCACTGCCGTGTGATGCTATAATAATAATTCTGTTCATAAACATCGGTTGTATCCATGTGCACAGCATATCGTCTATGCCCCCATGTTTCAGAGGCTCAGTGATGCCTTATCTTTCCTGACGACTTTTTTGTATGGCTTCATGATATCTTCATAAGGTTGCCAAATATTGATTTTAGTAGAGTTCTTATGTTCTTAAGATCGTTATTGCACCGAGGAGGGCTCTTTCTTTTCTTCAGAACAGTTTAATGTGTGGATTTATTAAAAGAGGTGGTTAAGATTTTCTCAATGTTCTTCACTTAGCTTTTGAACATTCCTTACATTATTATTATTTTCGCTTAAGCCTTTTATTGATATTCTAATAAATTTATCCCATACCGTTCTCCAAGGATTACGATATTGGAGGGAAATGCCGGATCTCTCACGAATGCTTAACAGTATCCAGGAGTGATCCGATATAGATAGAATTCTGTCAGTGAATATCCTGTCGCTTTGTTTCTGATAACAAAACTGATAAAATTGGTTTCCGTAACACCCAAAACCGATAAAATTTCTGAAAATTTCGAACGTCAACCAATAATATCTGAATTCATGACACTTACTAAATTTTCTTATCGGTTTCAATTCTGATTCCGACAACTATCAGATTCTGCAACATCCCTGAGTGTTTTATGGTACTACAACTAATTTTATAAAACTGACAGCTGTTTGATTTTAATAGATTACAAAATCAACAAAGAAATTCGTAACTAAATTATGTGGTTTTTTTCGACATAAGCGGCTATAGAGACTTGTACTTGTATCTAGGAGGAGATTTCTCGCCTCCAAATCACATGTTCATTAAGCCTTTTGTAGTGGGCTTCTGCCTTGAACCTTATTTCTTCAGCGACTGTATTCACATTTAGGTCCCGATGAATGTCAACGTTTCTGATGTTACAGGAAGCCTTAACAATGCCTCTTAGCACTTTATTTTGGAAACGTTGAGTAATATTTATGCTTATATAATTGGCGCCAGGGCTGGAAAATTTGATTATGTAAAAAGAATTTGTTACCAGGTTTGACGTTCGTCCAATAAGCCACTCCATTTTTTTATTTTCATCTTAATATGCTATTTCTAGTGGAATTTAGCACCAACCGTAATGTCAAGATATTTGGCTGTATTGGCATACGGTATGCCGACGTCAAAAAGACTTATAGGTTGATAAGTAATTATTTTAATCGTAAACTTCGCATGAACCGACTTGCCACCTTTTAGTTTTTTTCACCATTTCTTACTCCAATTGACCATGGAGTTAATTGCATGTCGCAAACTTTGCGCAGCTTTTTCTGTAGTGTTTTGGACGCATAGTTTTGCGGTGTCATCAGCAAAGGTGATTCATTCCCTTGTTTTACACGGGAAATCTCGTGGTGGTATACGATTCTAGGAGAGTACAATACTCCACCGGAATACATAATTCTAGTTTTTGCATAAGGCCTTCGTGTCACATCTTATCGAATGCCTGCGCAATGTCAAGTTATACCGCTGAGCTGTTTTCCCTCCTGCAAGAATTTTTTCTATTTTGGATTGGAATAACATCCATTTGTTTTATTGTTGAAAGTTTGTTTCTGAAACCGAACTGGTGCGATGGATGGGCTATATGACGAGACAATATGAGGATAATTTCCCGGTTTAGGAACCATGACAACTTCAGAGGCATTCAAAAGACTTTTTTGTATGGTAACTGTTTTAATACTTCTGCCGTTATAAGATCGAATCCTGTTACTTTCTTAGCTTCAAGCCTATTAATTTAATTTTTAAGTCACAAACAAAGATTAGAGAGATTGTTGCATGGGCTGGTTGAACATTATTAAGGAACTCAATTTCATCACTCTTATTTAGACCAAAAGTTTCAGCTAGGTGTGTTGCGAATGCATTTGCTTTATGTTTAAAATATTTGATATTTCATATATCAGAGCGAGTAATAATATTTTTTTGTCAGCCGATACGTAGTTATGATAAAGATTTGTGTTGCTGACTCATTCTTAATATGAGTGATTTCTTGTTTTAATTCAGCTGTTGCCCTATTGAGGTTGGTTTCGTATATTGTGTTACATAGGCGATAAGCAGTTTTGATGCTTGGTTGTAAAATATACTTGTATGCCCACATTTTTGTAAAATCCAATATACCAGTAACGAATAAACCAATTTCATCAAAGTTTTGTGCACGGCATTACTTTGACCTTCTTTTGTTGTGTTCTGAAAATGGGCAAAATCAAGCTACAACCATGTCGACTACCTACAACTTTAAATTTCATATGATACATTTACTTTACGGTATGTAAGTCAAATTATGTGATCGAAATATAATTTTGCTCACAAATTTATTTAAGGCTTGTAATATGATGTCCAGAAATCGTACCAGAGCCCCAGATACCGAATACCAGAGACCTCAGTACCTATGGCTGACTTTCTACAGAAAATATTGTTTAAGTGAGATACCTTAATGAAAGTAAGAGAGCATATTTTCTGTAAATGTTATGTCGTAGTGCAAACATGGATAACATAGGTTTAATACTTCCACTAGCCTTATACCTAATGGAAAGATTTTTGAACATTCTGTTGACTTTAACATATACCGCAAATATGTAAGATATCTTAAAAAAATAAGAAACTGTCTCGCCCTAAGAACATTGCATCATGGTTCCGAAAAAAGATAAAATCGGGTCCATAATAATCCTAGCGCACATATAGAATATAACAAACGAATTTATTTGGTCTTAGAAAAATCAGGTGGATGTGTATAATACAAGGTGCGTTCCAAAGTAAACAGTAAAAAAGTAACAAAGTAAATTCTAGTGGTTCAGTATGTTTTTGTCATCGGTGCGAAAATGAGCTTCGAACAAAGATCCAACATTTAATTTTGTTTTAAAATTCGTAAAACTTTTACCGAAACGTTTCAATTGATGAAACAAGTTTATGGCGATGGTTGCCTATCCCGTAGCAGAGTGCACGAGTGGTTTCAATGTTTTCAAAGTGGTCGTGAGGACATAAATGAGAAATTAACCGAAACCCAAAAAATCGCGAATGGAGAAGACAAAAGTGAAGACAATGCTGATTTGTTTTTATGATTCCAAAGGCATTGTCCACAAAGAATTTGTTCCACCCGGCCAAAACGTTAATGCGGTATTATACCTTGGAGTTTTGAAGCGCTTATTGCGCCGTATTCGACGTGTTCGGCCCGAATATCGCGAAGATGGAAGTTGGCGTTTGTTGCACGTTAATGCGCCGTCTCATCGATCGACGCTTGTGGCCGATTATTTGACCAAAAATATGTTAAAAGTATGTAATTTTAATGAAATTGTACTTGTTGACTCGATTACCTTTATTTTTGTTTTTCAATAGTCACCTTCGTGTTCTTAGTCTTGCAAATCCACTCCAAGAAAAAAATCCCGAAACCCCATTTTATGACAGCTGTCAGAACAACAAAAAATAACTTTTTACACTACAACTTGGCCTAACCTGACGTTCAATCGATCTCGATTGACTTATTCAATCCTTCAGTTTCCTTAATAATTTGACATACAGTTATTTTGAATATTCGGGTTGCCTTCTAAGCCCATATCGTCTACACGCTGATCTAGCTCCAACCGCTTCTTCATGCGATTTGAATCAATTACACTATTATATGGCTTAGTATAAACGTCATGAAGGTGTTCAGTGAACTCATTTGCTCAACACCAAATAACAATTGACTGGGAGTTTGTTTAGTGGCGCAGTGTACTTGCTACTGGCGAACTCTCCCGCAGTTAGCTTTTTCTTCCAATCGGAATTATTTATAGTAACTTTTGCTAAAATGGCCTTTAACACACGGTTCGCACGCTTTACCTGGCCGTTAGACTGGGGTGATGCAAATTCTTCTACAATTGGCTAATATTGCATTCCCTACAAAAAGTCTTCAAATGCATTGGAAGTAAAAGCTGTTCCCCGGTCATTTATGATCCTTCCAGGACGAGTGTAACTTACAAAGTACTTCTTAAGCATACATATAGTTCCTTTCGAGCTAGTATTCACAGTATACAGATTTACAAGTTTAATAAACGCGTCCATTACAAGGACATGGTTGTGTTTCGAGTTCACAGATTCCAAAGGCCCGAAGTGATTAATATGTAAAGTATTTAATGGCTCTTCTTTGAAATGAGGTTTCGCTCATTACTTCTGGGTAAGCCAGAGTAATATATACCCTTTAAACAATTGCGAATAAATTTGTTTGGTTTCTCTGCCATCAAACAAAAATAATAGTGCTTTTGGATTTGACTTGCGTCATACTTACTACTGACACGCGACTCAGAGCATCTACGTACATCTGATCTCCCCCCTGTGCTTTACTACGAAATCAAATGTCAATGTCCAGCGCGCGATACCAGGATTTACCATCTTCTTTTTCAGCGCCAGTACCAATGAGTTGCAGTCAGTAATAAGTAGTACAAATGAAATTCCATCTAAAAATGTACGAAATCGATTCAGTGCATTGACAATTGCAAATGTTTCTAGGTCGAAGCTATGATATCTCTTCTCCGCGTATGTAGTTGTTTTCGAAAATTATGCAACTCGGTGAAATTTATTATCATCCTGTCGTTGTAGTAATACTGCACCATAACCATAACCAACACTATTGTTACAAAAGCATTCATACACGCATTCGTCCACTCGAACTTTGCGTCCTTACGGGTTAACAGATTTAAAGGGGCAGCTACAAGTATTCGTAAAAAATTGTGAACAAAACGTCAACAAACACATACATTGCTTTACTTCTTTAGTGTTTTTTGAAACTGGATAATTCTTAATAGCTTTGAGGTGTGCTTAATTCGGGCTAATACGTATTGACCCATTGATGTGATTAAAGGTTTTGAATTCTCGCTCATAGGCACCTTATGGAACCCATTTTTCAAATCAAGAGTACTGAAACAGCCAAATACCGAAAAAAATCTTCAATAAACGGTAAAGGATAATGATCACGTATGGTGATACCTGAAAACTTTTACTGCAAGATGTTTTCAATCAATACCTGAAGCTGATTTGGTTGATATAATCATTGATGGTTTGAACGGCAAATCTTCTTATGTATCGACATAATATGACGATATTCAATCAGAGATTTGAAGACTTTCATGAGGCGCTATGTAAAGCGGAAAATTTTCACATTCTCAGCGATCACTCCAACAAAGGTTTTAATTTCTTTCAACATGGCCACTAGCAGAATGCATGTACAGCTCCCAGACGGTCACCGAACTCCTGCTTCAGGTGCTCCGAAATCGCCCACACGCACCACAGCTGTCCTCGTCGCGTTTTACTAGGAATGGTAAATGATGAAAATCCTGAAATCCATCAACTGACTAAACGATTTTCTTCAAAGATTTTGGTGAGTGTTGCCTCCGTCAATGAAGAAATGCGCACTGATGTAATTCCTCTTTTTGCTTAATTTGATACTGGTATTTGGCATTGATTACTTTTATAAAACGGTTTTAATTGCCAAAGTCAGTTAAACTTAACGGTAAACAGAAGTTGACGTAAAACTTACAACTTTATACAACTCTGTTTTAGCTTTAAGAAAAAGAACGTCAAAACCTCCTTCAGGAAACTGTCAAATTTCAGGAGGTCTGACGTTTAGCAATTCGAAAGAGAGGGGCGGCGATATTAAAATCCTGCAGAAAAATATGTGAACAGAGAGATTTGTTGCTGCTGTTCAAAAATCAATTTTTTTAATATATTACAAAACCACAAAAAAGAGTTTAAATAGTTTTTGCATATGTTTAACGGATACATGTATAATAATATTTGATCTTAATAAATGTTACGTATATTAATAAAAATTGAGTAGTTCCAAAGTTCTGTGATTTCTGTTAAAGGGCTGTGCCACGCCTATCGTCCCATTTTGACACCGGCTTCTATGAAGCCCTCTTGTATCATACTGAGTGTAAAATTTCATGTCTCTGTCACAATTAGATAATGATTTGTCGCACTTTAAGTAGTTTTTAACAAAACTTTTTTATAGGTTTTCGATTAAAGTTACAGCTTACACGGACAGATGGACGAACGGACCCAGTTCTGTAGCAATATTATATATTAATTAAAAAGCAACAAAATATAAAAATATATACATATTGTTTACAAATTAAATCTGGTTAACACAGAACATATTGCAAGATTTTTGAAGTGGTACATAAGTGGAAAATTTTGTGAGTAATTTTTTAAATAAGGCACTAAATTGTATGGTACATAAACGAGTAGTACTTAAAATATTAATTTCTATGTATTTAAAAAAAAATGTGTGAGATGCAATAAGACACAGGCAGATAAGGGAGATTGGCACTTAAGCGAAGTGGTATTTTGCCGGGATTGGGTGTATTGGTTGATTTTTAAAGTTTACAATGAGAAAATCTTAATTTATTTCGACATATTAAGGGTATTTACGAGGTGTCATATTGTGTCATATTGTCTTATTTTTTTATGACTGTCATATCAACGCTGTTGTTGTTTGCCATGCAAAATTGAAATACGACAAATACAACACGGCGAGGTATGTTTTTGAGTGTGCTATTCTATCAGCTGTATCTATTTACTTATTTATTGTTGTCGTTTAATTGTCTAAAATTAAAAAATTAAATAAATTTCATCAATTTCTTTAATAACATGGAAGGAAGCTACGATATTCAGGTAAATTAAGTATAAGAAAAGTGAAATATAAAAACATAACGTTTCAACATAAACAAAATTTTCACATAAAGAATCTTTAATTTTATTTATGCCACTATCTCGTGGCATTTTTTTAGTCCTTATTTTTCACTACCAGCTGCTGAAGTGTAGAAATATAACACAATATGACATACAGCGATTAAGAGTGTGAGCACCTCTTGTGTTGTAGTTTTTAAGACTATTGAAATACAAGGTGCGTTCCAAAGTAAACATTAAAAAAGTAACAAAGTAAACTTTAGTGGCGCCATCTATATCTAAGTGCCTTAGAATCTGCTATCCTTAATCGACTTCCAGTAAAAATTTGATGACATTTCATCTATTGGAAGTGAAGTTATTGCGTTTTAAGTGTCAGTATGTTTTTGTCATCAGTGCGAAAATGAGCTTCGAACAAAGAGCCAACATTAAATTTTGTTTTAAAATTCGTAAAACTTTAACCGAAACATTTCAATTGATGAAGCAAGTTTATGGCGATGATTGCCTATCCCCTAGCAGAGTGCACGAGTGGTTTCAACGTTTTCAAAGAGTGTGGTTTCATCGATTGACGCTAGTGGCCGATTATTTGATCAAAAATCCCATTTTAACAATCAACCACTCCCCGTGTTCACCTGATATGGCACCGTGCGACTTCTACCTTTTCGGAAAAATGCTTTTGCCGATGAAAGGAAAGCGTTATGTAGACGTGGACCGGCGTACTGGCGGCCATACCGGGAAACGAGCTAAAACACTCGTTCGACATGCTTTTGGACCGTGCAAAAAGCTGTATTAAAGCAGAAGGAGACTATTTTGAATAAAATTAATTGATTTTGTCGATAAAACAATTTGTTCTGTCTTTTTTTTTTTATAAGTCCTGTTTACTTGGAACGCATCTTG
Source organism: Bactrocera oleae (assembly GCF_042242935.1). Lineage (NCBI taxonomy): Eukaryota > Metazoa > Arthropoda > Insecta > Diptera > Tephritidae > Bactrocera > Bactrocera oleae. The sequence continues at coordinate 49,858,324 of NC_091537.1, read as the reverse complement.
TACGACATAAAATATAAGACAAAGCTTGTGAATTGCCTAACTTTCTAAATGAGCTCAAGACAACTCTGAACCAGTATCAGGAATCAAAAACCAAAGTATTGACAATTTTTGGACATGTCTACACGCTGCATAAGACGCCATAGTAGAAACTGAGTCATCAGATCTAGCACAAAATTTAAAATCCTCGTCTTACGCCAAATATGACGACTGCTTGGAAGTATGAAGCTACAACACTATGATCTCCGTTCAACTAAAGCTATTAAATTCAATTGCACCTTCTCCACATCCAAGAGTAGAGCTGCCATAAATACAAATTCAAGAGGCAAGTTCAGGTATTGTGTACTAATAACAGGAACGTTAACCCGACCTCTCGTTTAATTATGCTTTCTACCAACCGCATATAATAGAGAAAAAGTGAATATAATAGCGATAAACCCGCAAACCGCAATAAACCATGAAAAATAACAACAAAATTAACATAATAGTCGGTCAATACTACGACCTTAGTCAGCGACGCGGTTAGTGCCTTCGGATCCGCACCGGCACCGGCTGCAACACTGTACATAGCATATGTATTTAAATCTATCCTCTCGGCTCAAAAGTATCAGGTAGCCCAGGAATACGGGCACTACTTCAACTGTTTGAGGCTAACCCATACGACACAGGAGTGTGACTTGGAGTGTTCATGCTAAATGAACACTCCTTCACCTCACCCCAGGCGCGAAACTAGGCGACCACCTGCGCCTAGAAGTCATCAGATGGTCATCGTCCAACCGCTCGATAGGACATCAACGGCCTGCAGCTATTTCAAAGTCCTGTTGTTGGAATCATTGGAACAAAGCATTTGCGTGGCGCCGACAGCCCTGATCGTCATCCTGCCATACATTATTATCAGAAAAGAATTATATACGAATTACAATAATAACATAATCATTATTAATTAATAATACAACTCACACATTGACCGATATTTTCGGTAAAAAATCAGCTGTAGGCACTAGGGTTCACATCTTCGGCATCTGTTATGGTCCGATTTTTAGACTTGTTGAGGAGGCATACCTTAAAATTGTGCAAAGTTTTATCCCGATGTATTCATTTGTGCATGATTTGTGTATATACTGTAAAGTGAAAGAATGATTCTTTAGTTTAAAATTGTATTATATGGGAAGTAGGCGTGGTTGTAATTCTATTTGGTATTTTCACACCGTAATATGCGTCAGGTTAATGAACCTACCGAATGTGGGTGGAATTAGTCGAGGATATTTTAGGATATGGGTTTTACTTGGTGGTGCCACGCCCATTGTCTAATTTTGATTTAACCCTTTTGTACTATTTTGATAAAATTTAATATCTCTGACGTATTTATTCATTGATTTATAGCACTTTTAGTAGTTTTTACCCTAACCGTTAAATGAGAAGTGTGCGGAGTTATAATCCGAGTTTACTCTCTGATATGTACATTTAATCTATTAGAGAGCGAAGCCACGTGCACTTCTTTAAAATTATTCAAACTGCAGATGAAACCTAAAGGAAATTTCGTTTCGTTATCCTGATCACTTATATTATATATTATTTAAGTATATCTCGATTAGTTTTAACTGCTACAAAAGTCGTTGGGTGAACAAAACTATTATGCTCTGTAGCAACATGTTGCCGTATATAAAATCAGCCTAACTAATGAATTATCTACGATCCTACTTCCATACTAATAATCGGATTAAAATTTAATATCAACTATAGTTTAAAATTATGTTCAAATTATAATAATAAATGAATAATTTGTTATACCTTCAACACCACATTCGAACTTGTATTTACTCGATTACTGATAGGTACACATAAATTTGTAGGTTATAATCACAATGTTATACTACGAGGTTATATTATTACCATTAATGTCTACCAAGCTGTATTTACGAGTAGATATGCATACGTATATGTGGGTCAATAATATTCTAGCGAATTAAGTCAGACATTAAAATGAGTTCAACCTTACCCTAAAAAGATACCTAAATTGAATGCAGTTGTTGTGTCTGCTAATCAATGAAAAACTAAATTTTTTATAACTTGAAAGTATTTCAGTCTTCTTCACTATTTACAAATTACAAAAGTACCTATGTAATGTTTGGCTGGGTCCGCATTTAGGAGTTTATTCAGAATGCTCCCTTGTCCCATTGTATACTTGATAAAACTAAATGTTCTTAGTTCTCTTCTTCTTAGTAAAACTACTGAACGAAGATCGGGTTTGTATTTATTACTCTTACCTGAAGTTACACTTAATATTCCTAATCGCTTATCGAATCAGTTCTTTATATTATACTATGTTCGCAGCGAATTGAAATCCTCTTGAAAACACAATTTGTGGATTGTGGAACAAAGTCAAAAAAAGCAAATGCAAAACATATAAGAAACTAGTACGGAAGAGCAAAGTTGAGGTGCTCTCTTAAAACTTGGAAGGATTAAAGCCGGACAAATACTTTCAGGTGTTGGCAAAACTTTACATTAAACAAGTAAACAAGGGCTAAGGTCGGATGTAACCGATTTTTTATACCCTTGAAACTTGCAAGGATCAAAGCTGGTAAAATACTTTTAGATGTTAGCAAAACTTTATATTAAAAATGGTCTAGCGCATGTGAATGGATTCCAATAAAATTTAGTATCTTATAAACTTATATTGAAGCACATAGACTTACTTAGTTTTACTACTACAAAGTGCGTTCCAAAGTAAACAAGACTTTTAAAACAAATACAGAACAAATGGTTTTATCGGCAAAATCAATTAATTTTATTAAAAATAGTCTCCTTCTGCTTTAGTACAGCTTTTTGCACGGTCCAAAAGCATATCGAACGAGTGTTTCAGCTCGTTCCCCGGTATGGCCGCCAGTATGCCGGTGCAAGCCTTTTGAATGGCCTCCACGTCTGTATAACGCTTTCCTTCATCGGCAAATGCATTTTTCCGAAAAGGTAGAAGTCGCACGGTGCCATATCAGGTGAATACGGGGAGTGGTTGATTGTTAAAATGGGATTTTTGGTCAAATAATCGACCACAAGTCGATCGATGAGACGGCGCATTTACGTGCAACAAACGCCAACTTCCATCTTCGCGATATTCGGGCCGAACACGGCGAATACGGCGCTTCGAAACTCCAAGGTAGAATACCGCATTAACGTTTTGGCCGGGTGGAACAAATTCTTTGTGGACAATACCCTTGGAATCATAAAAACAAATCAGCATTGTCTTCACTTTTGACTTCTTCAGGCGCGATTTTTTGGGTTTCGGCTCGTCCGGGCTTTCTATTCAGCACTCTGGCGTTTCGTTTAGGGATCATATTGAAAACACCACGTTTCGTCACCAGTCACATTCTTGTACAGGAAGTTCGGGTCTATTTTTGCCTCTTTAATGATGTCGTTCGAATGTTAAATTCTGGGCAATTTTTGGTCGTCAGTCAATTTGTGCGGAACAAATCGTGCACACACCTTTTGTAAGCCCAAATGTTCGGTCAAAATGCGATCAATCGATGTTTTGGATATGTTCAATTCTATTTCCATGAATTTCAATGTGATTTCGGCTGATTTTTTATGAATTCACGCACAGTTTCGATAGATTTTTCGGTGATCACAAATTTTGGTTGGCCCACATGTTCATCGTCATTTATGTCCTCACGACCACTTTGAAAACGTTGAAACCACTCGTGCACTCTGCTACGGGATAGGCAATCATCGCCATAAACTTGTTTAATCAATTGAAACGTTTCGGTAAAAGTTTTACCAATTCTAAAACAAATTTTAATGTTGGCTCTTTGTTCGAAGCTCATTTTCGCACCGATGACAAAAACGTAATGACACTTAAAACGCAATAACTTCACTTATAATAGATGAAATGTCATAAAAATTTTACTGGAAGTCGATAAAGGATAGCAGATTCTAACGCACTAGTCGACATATAGATGGCGCCACTAAAGTTTACTTGGTTACTTTTTTATTGTTTGCTTTGGACCGCTCCTTGTATATGGTGTTTTACTTCGCCTAAACGAAAATTATATTAAAATCATCTTCAAATGGGATATTTGTACATAGTACATACATATGTATGAATGTAATATAAACTCAATCGAGGTGGCTAAATTTAATATCACAGATTGACCGATATTTTCGATAAAAGTTTGCCATAGGCACTAGGGTCCACTTATTCGGTATCTGGGGACTGGAATAATTTTGATCCAATTTGAACAGTTTTTTTGTCATAAAGTGACACATCACAAAGGCACTATTCGTGCAAAGCTTTATCCGGATAAATTGATTAGTTCTTGATTTGTACGTGGTGTGTTCAAAGGAAAAGGTGAATTTTGATTTTTCGAGAGCTGTGTACATTCGATTATCGCTATTTTGTTTTTGTTATAATTGGACATATATTTTTATTCTGTGATTGCATTAGGAGCCAATTTTGATTAGTCGTTTATTTTTGACAGCAGAAATGTTAGTCACGTTTTTGTGTGCTCTTCGATTTTTACCTTTCATACGCTGAACAGGGTATATTAAGTGTGACATGAAGTTTTAACACTCAGAAGGAAACGCCGGAGAACCGAAAAATATATACCTTAATGATCAACATGATGAGCTCATTTGTCGGAACGGCAGAAATTGGACCACTATAACATATATGTTCCATAGAAATTGAGCAATCGGGATCAAGTACTTGTATGGGAAACTTTTTTATTTGACGAAGTAAATTCACGAAACTTCGCATGGATCATTGCCATAATGCAGTTTTCGAAGAAATTGTAACATCAGATAACTATACCACATAGCTGCCATATTAACTGAGCGATCGGAGCAAAGTACTTGAATGGAAAACTTTTTCATGTGATGATTATGGATTATTACTTCAGCCAGTAATGCAATCTCCAAAAAATTGTATATATTGGATGACTATAGCATATGACTGCCATATTAACTGAAGGATTGGTCTAAAGTTCTTGCATGGAAAACTTTTTCATTTGACTAAGTATCTTCACAAAATTTGGTATGGATTATTACTTCAGCCAGTAATGTAATCTCCGAAAAATTGTATAAATCGGATGACTATAGCATATGGCTGCCATATTAACTGAACGATCGGAATCAAGAGCTTGTATAGAAAACTCTTTCATTTGACAAGCTATCTTCACGAAATTTGGCATGGATTTTTACTTAAGGCAATAATGCAATCTCCAAAGATATTGTGGAGATCGGATGACTATAGCAAATTGCTGCCATATTAACTAAACGATCGTAGTAAAGTGCTTGCATGGAAAACTTTTTCATTTCACGAGGTATCTTTACGAAATTAGGCATAAGTTATTGTCAAAGACGACAATGTAATCTACGGAAAAATTGTTCAGATCAGATCACTATAGTATATAGCTGCTATACAAACTGAACGATCGAAATCAAGTGCTTATATGGAAAACTCTTTGATTTGATGAGGTATATTCTCGAAATTAGGCAAGAGTTATTATTTAAAGCAATAATGTATTCTCCGAAGATATTGTTCAGGTCAGATCACTACAGCATATAGCTGCCATGCAAATTGAACAATCGGAATCAAGTTCTTGTAAGAAACGTTTGTGTATGTGAACGGAATTATAGCTTCGGTGTAACCGAAATTAACGTTTTTTATTGTGTTTGCTAATTTTTGAGCAAAATAAATGTCGCATTATTATCGCTCCGGAGTTGTTGAATGAGGTCAACATCGATCCGGGTTTGCTCAAACGTGTCATAACTGGCAACGAAACGGTAGGTATATGACGTCGAAATTAAGGCCCAATCATCCCAATGGAAGCTGCCAGATGAGTCAAGACCGAAAAAGGTAAGCCAAGTTCGATCAAATGTGAAGGTTTTGCTCACTATTTTCTTTGATTACAATGGATGGTGCATCATGAATTCCTGCCAAAATATCGTACGGCTCAAATGATTGGAATTGTCAGAAAACAAATCGTGGATTCTGCAAAACGATAATGCACCAGCTCACACATCAATGTTTATTCGTGGTATTTTGGCCAAAAACAAATCCATAATCATGTTTGAACCACCGTAGTCAAGTCACAATCGAAGAAAGAGCTAATGGCCATACCGAAAAGCGCATTTCAGAAGTGCTTCGAGGATTGGAAAAAGTGTTTGCACAAGTGTATTATATCCGAGGCGAATTACTTTGAAGGAAACAAGATATATATTGATGAACAAATAAACACTTTTAAAAAAATTCAAAATTCACCTTTTCCTGTGAACACATATCATATACAGGGAAACGAAAGACTCAGTGGAATTTAAAATTGTGTTACATGGGAAGTAGGCCCGGTTTTTCTGTAATTACAACCATTTCGTAGGAATGCCAGGATAATATTATTTGCCGAATTTAGTTGAAATCGGTTGAGTAGGTCCGGAGACAGGGGTTTTTAGCTAAATATGGGCTCGAATACAGCCCTCTCGTGCCATCTCGGGTGAAAAACTTAATGTCTCTGGTGCATTTAATTATTGATTTATCGCACATTTAGCAGTTTTAACAAACAAAAAAGTGAGGTTATAATCCGATTTCATCCATTTTCACAGCGTTGTTAGGGATGCCAAAAAGATTTATTCTGAGCGAATTTGGTTATTATGGCTTGAATTGTTTATGAGACATGTCCATTAAACTTATTAGAGAGCGGGGTCATGCCCGCTTTTTATAAACCGAAGATGCCCCTCCCTAAAATCTGTGTACCAAACAACAGTCTTGTGTCTTATCCTATTATACACTGTCCCGAAATCGGAGGACAACTACGCCCACTTCCCATATCACAATCTTCTAAATTCTATCCGATTCTTTCACTTCACAGTATAAATTAAACATCAATGAAGTTGTCATATTAAAACTTTGCAGAAATAGCATATCGGCCAATCTGTGAGGTCTAGTATTGAAATTATGGGAGAATATTTTTGTGATGACACTATTACTAGATTATTATAAAGTTTCGCAAAGCCTAAATGTATTTCTCCGGCTTTGAAAATTGCGAGAATGTAAAATGTTCGGTTACACGCGAACTTAGAGTTCCTTACTTGTTATTATTCACGCTTTGTTAAATATTTTATACTCGAGTTTAGAACATATGTATGTATGTACAAGTATATACAACACTTTACTTGCAGACGTTGAAACTATATAAATATTGTAATAGTAACAATTTTCTTAGATTATGAAAAATATTCAATCTGAAAATTTCCAGCGTGATGTCGTTTTCTAAAAGTGTCGCAACTTTGATATGTACTATTATAACAATTTCCATTTTTATTGTTCAAAGCGATCATCATGCAGCTGCCGGGTGGATTATTATTGGATTCGTAACGAACTTTAATATGACTATGAACGTTATTATTTTCGCCTGTACTAAAAATAGTAAGTAATAAATTATTATTATTTCTGCCTCCAAGGGTTAATTAGTTTTTGAAACCCTCGCAACATGTTGCATAGAGTGCAATAAGTTTGTTTATCTGAAGACATTTTGTAACATAGATACAGAGTTACAGATATCAAAATAGTCAGGATGACCGAGACCAGTTGAATTCTGGATGTCTGTCCGTCCGTCCCTCTCTCCGTGCAAGTGACAACTTTTGTAAAAATTGATAAGCGTGATGGAACCTAATTCATGTGTATTATGCAGACATACTTGTATATGCTAGTACATATTGTAGTATGCTACAGAAACCATATGTGTGCAAATGGAGTTCTTTACTACAATAATGTTCAAGAAACCATTTATATTGTGTGAGGTGTTCTGTAATATACTACGATGAATTGCACTGAACAAATCCAAAGCTTTAAGCTCTTTTGCCAAAATTATATGTTTTCTGTCGCTTTGACATGTAAAAAATAATAATATTCAAAATAAACAAAAAAATTAAAAAACAAAAAATAAAAAAATTTTGTTGCAAGCCCTTTTATGGAAATCAATATTTTATATTTTTTGGTCCTTAATAATGCCCGTAGAGGTAGAGTAAAACATTTTCTTTCCCTGCTCAGGTAATAAAATATTTTAAGATTCTTTGCTGTTATAAGCAACTTGGCCTGCTTTATATTTTTTTCCTTTTAGTTTATTTTAATTTTTTTGCATTAGCTGATGAGTGTAGATGGTTTCCTGAATTTTTATTTTAGTACACATTGTAGTATGAAATATATGCTTGGCTTTAGCATTTCCATGAGAAAGTTGGTATTGCAGATGGGCAAAGTCGGACTATTGCTACGCAAACAAAATTCCGTTACGCAAAAAATATAAAGTTATAAACCACAAACTAAGCTAAAATATGAGTTTGGTATTATATTAAATTGTAGTAAGAAGGGCATTATTTCACTTGGAAATTTATGAAAATATAGATATAAATACATATATCTTACTAAAAACTATAATACAAAATATTGACTCTTTTAAGCGAACAGCTTGAATTTAAAAATGAAAAACATGTGTAAACATATCAAGCACATATATATTATATAAATATTTTAAAGAATTCAGAGGTTAAGTTATTGTAGCATTGAAGTATATTCTTAAATAATTAAACTCGATAAGTCTTAAGTGTTACATAAAACCGTTAGATGAATAATATAATCTATTTGAACATCTTTTGAGATTATAAAAATTGAATAAAGTATACTTTAACTCAAATGTTTTGCACTCTGTTAAATGCAGATTGCAAACATATCTTTTAAATAAAATTTAAATTGAACCCAATATTGTATATGTCGATCATTTAAAAGATCCAATTATATAGACCACGAAAGATTTATTTTTTTCCCTCTCCACTGAATAGCATTGATTAAATACAGTTTTTTTTTGTTATCCTTTAGCCAGTCTTTTTTGGGTCATTGTTCTGATACAGCTTGTAATTAAGTTTTCTTGAGTAATAGGGAAACTTTTTCGCGCTTCTGAACGATCTAATTTTTGAATCTAATAGTATATTTATTGATCCTTCTCCATCATTGAAAAAGCGCAGCTTCATAACACTTTTAGAAAAGGCACACCCCTAAACTACAGCACGAAGTTTCTTTTGTTCTCGAGCTTTATTTGGTTTTCTTCAAACCTGATTTGGTAGTTAATTTTAGTCTAGTCCTGCTTGTTTTCATGGCTAATCAAAAAGCTCATACACTTTTCAATATTTGTAAAATGTTCCTTTCTGACTATGTTCGATGATAAATAACTAAATTTATACGACAGTATATCTATTGCATTCGATTAACTTCCATCATATGTATATACAAGTATATTTGTTACATCGTAAACAAGCAAGGAAAGTGTTCTAATGACCGCGACAGTTTTTGTTATATGTGTGGAGAACTAACTTTTAAATTGTTATTTTTAATTGATTCAAACAAAAGGCACTACAACTAAGTTCAAACCAAATACCCAAACTTACTTAAACAGACCCTTTCGAAATAGTGCCAAACTGCCTGTACCAAAGCCTCTAAATCGATCAGAATATCAGGATTCTACTCCGGAACTTATCCCAAGTCAGCACGATGAAGTTATGAACCGGTCCACAAATACGGCAGTTGACAAAGAATAAGAGCTTTGTTTTTTGAACGTTGTCTAAAATTTTTTATGAAACAGTAAATCACAAAATTACATAGATTTAATAAGTGAATTTATAATGTCATATAAAGTATTGGGTTGTAATCTGTCCTTAAAATACATATGTATGCTGGACTCTCATCTGGATTTCTTTCTAGCAAATTTGAGTGCTGTGAGTGACGAACAAGGCGAGAGGTTCCATCAGAACATTTCCTTAATGGAGAAGCGCGAGAAGTGAGTAATATTGTGCTAGTTAAAATAAGCCTACCCAATGGATTATTCTCTACTCACTTCCCAAGCAGATTAAAAAGATACTGGTAATGGGCTCTGCGTAGTATCAGAACATTTTGTCCATTCATAAACGCGTAACTTATATAAGTCGCCGAAAAAAGTAAATTTAATTGTTCCGTTAGGTTACCTCGTCTTCTTTAGCGACTTCTGTAAGCATTGTGCAAAGAATTAATAGACATCACAATTGGGATAATGCCCGTTTTTGTTTGTTACTTCAGTACGAACGCTCGCCTATCAGTTATGCCTAGAAATCATTGTAAATATGTATTTTTATATATGAACGTGCATACATGATGACGCAGATTTTTGCGAGCCAAGGAAAAATATTTTTAAATCGACAAAAGCTTTGTTGCCACTTTTTTCCGTATTTTGTGGGTTGGCGGGGTTGTCACTTTTCTCCTCTAGAGGGAACATCAGAAAGTTGTTCAATTTATGATTTCTAACTTTTGCCATCGTTGCGAAACGACGCTTGTTGGCCAACGCATGCTCGGGGAAAATTGTAAGGAGTGCTATTTGAGACAATTGTTGTTATTATACAATCATGTTTGTATTTTCTTCTTTGCTGACATACGTCAGGCTTGTACGCTTATATTAAACAGCTGCACGAATGTATTCGTTTTTGGAATCATTCTCTTTACTCTCAAAACATGTACAATATTTGCAAATGTTATCTATAAGAGTATGCGAATGAGTGAGGGTAAAATATTTGACGAATGGAATGCTAATTATCATTTTTGCAACGGAGTATTCTTTATTCTCGTTTCATTACTCTTTGGTTTCGCTTTTTCAACTATATATAATATAAGCGAGTACTTGCGAGTACTCTATGTCAAGCGCAGCTATGAATGCAAGAAAAGGATATTGCGACAGTTGTGCATAGATTGGCAAGTGTTTAAAACACAAAAATATTACGGATTTTCTTAATTTCTATTCCTTCATTTCGAGTTTCCCTTTCTGATTTTATTGAAGAGCTTTTTTTCAAGCACAGTAGTGGGATAATTGGATTGTTTTGATATAAATATTGAATTGCGTGTGTTTTGTAATAAAAAAGAATATTAAAAAATAATAATGACTAATTTAAATGTAAATAGTAATATGTCAACTGATGAAAACACTTTTGTTAATTACAATGCTATGGTAAAAAAAAACTGCAAAACGGAACATACAAAATTGACATTAAACGAGGAAAGAGCAAAGTATGGAATACCTTTGGAGTTATTAAAAATGAAGAGCATGAGGCAATTCCAAATTTAGTTGTGCAGAATTGTTTAATTGTTAATAAATATAACAACAGGAGTACTTCGAATTTAGTGAAACATAAATGCTACATTTTAGAAAGCTCTTCATAAGCGTCAGTTGATAAATTTCAAGTTGATCCAGAATCTAAAATGAAGATGGAAGGCACTTTTACTCTATGGTGTGTAGTAAATACTAGTCCTTATAAAATCGTTGAGGATAGTATGCTTAAGGAATTAATAGAATTTTCTACAATATAAGTATTGGAACAAAATTTGGTTCTAATGTTGATATTGATAATTTACTCCCTCATCCGACCACTATATCAAGAAATATTAATAGAGTATATGAAATTTATTTTGAAAAAACTAAGTAGAGTAAGTAAAAAAAACATATATAGCTGTTACAATCCACTACGTGAAGGAAGGTAATTTGGTAAAACGTTTTTTTACTACCTTTTGAAGCACCAAATAACAAAAGTCATATCTAAACGGCGCTTCAGCAAGGCATTGCTACAAGAATTCAACTGCGAGTTATCCAGAAATACCTTTATTGTAACAGATAGAGGTTCAAACATGCTTGCAACTTTTCGGACTTACAACCACATTAAATGCATAAATCATTTGATTAACAATGTATTGCAAAAATCCATGCAAAGTTCACCTGAAATATTAAATTTATGTCGTTTGTGCTCAGAACTAGTTAAATATATTAAAAAATCCGGCAAAAACTATTTTCTACCAAGAACCTTAAAAAGTTATTCACCTACCCGTTGGAACACTTATTATTATTTATATTTTAGAGGAAAGTAATCAAATACAGAGATTTGCTAGTGTAAATCTAAGTTATATAAAACTAATTCTTCCCTTATTGAAATCTTTTGAAGAAGCTTCTAAGCAATTAGAAAATGATAAACATCCGACATTGCATTTATCAATTATTTATCTACATAAGCTGAAAAAAAAGTGTACAGTTAATTTAGCAGACTCAGTAATTATAAAAACATTAAAAAAAAGATTAACAAATTATTTGGAATCAGTTGTTATGGATAATTTAAGCATTTACCAACTATTGCAATTTAGTGAAGAAGAAAAAACCTAAATTAAAGATAAATACATGAATTTGATGTTAGAATAAATATCAGACGGAGATAATGACAGAAATATAGCTCAAATAGAGTCAGAAAGTAATGAGATTTTCAGCGATTTCGTAAAATGTCAGTCAATTTGTAATCCAACACAACGCGTTGAAAGAGAATTTAATCGATACCGCAGTTTGGACGTAGCCTTTACAACTAGTTTTAATATTTTACAATGGTGGTGTTTAAATGACCATAAACTCCTCCCGCCAAGTACACCGATTCACACGGAAAATTAGGGCACACCCTAGGATAACCCACGACAATACACCACACTCATACATCACCACACGGGACAACACAACACACCACAGCATTGCGCCTGCACACCGCCTCAGCAAACAAAAAGGATGGTCTTCGCAACAGATTAAGCTCACTCGAAGTAATAGCGACCCTTCAGGCAATTCACATCATTCGTTGACAATTATTGGATGCCGATACCTCCGATTCTGATCGCCAGCATCCGAAAGTCGTTTCGCGTAATTAGACTCTCAACGCGCCTCTCGTCTACATCTTTTTAACTTTAATATATATATATTAACTTTAATATATATATATTATTTTAATAATCGGTTAAACCACAAATTTATGTAAAATAATAATAATAAAGATTATACAAATTAATAAAAGGAAAGTTAAACGGATACCTTTTGAATAAAATATAAATCTTGATAAATTTGGTACGCAAATAATCAGGTGGGAATTGCATAAGGATGAATTTCCGCTTCTTTACAAAGTATCGTGCAAAATATTAGCAACTCCGGCAAGTAGTGCATCCTCCGAGAGGGTATTTTCCGTAGCGCGTAATTTACTTTCAGAAAAAAGAACACTTCTTGCTTCCGATAAAAAATCTGTCAAACCAAATAATGTTTTTAAATATTAATGTTGCAGAAAATGATTTAAAAAATAATTATAAATACCACTTAAAAACAAGTATATATCTACATGGGTATGTACTATATTACCAGATGAATTCTAACTTAAGTTTTCCTTGAAATAAATACATATTTTTATACTCTCGCAACCTGTTGCTACAGAGTATAATAGTTTTGTTCACCTAACGGTTGTTTGTATCACCTAAAATTAATCGAGTTAGATATAGGGTTATATATATATAAATGATCAGGATGAAGAGACGAGTTGAAATCCGGGTGACTGTCTGTCCGTCCGTCCGTCTGTCCGTCCGTCTGTCCGTCTGTCCGTCCGTCCGTGCAAGCTCTAACTTGAGTAAAAATTGAGATATCTTTATGAAACTTGGTAGACATGTTTCATGGTACCGTGAGACGGTTGGTATTGCAGATAGGCGTAATCGGACCACTGCCACGCCCACAAAACGCCATTAATCAAAAACAAATAACTTGCCATAACTAAGCTCCGCAATAAGATACAAGACTGTTATTTGGTACACAGGATCACATTAGGGAGGGGCATCTGCAGTTAAAATTTTTTTTTTAAAAGTGGGCGTGGTCCCGCCTCTAATAGGTTTAATGTGCATATCTCCTAAACCGCTAATGCTATAATAACAAAATTCACTGGAAGCAAATGTTTTTAGCACTTCTATTGACGGTGTGAAAATAGTTGAAATCGGGTGGCAACTCCGCCCACTCCCCATATAACGGTACTGTTAAAAACTACTAAAAGCGCGATAAATCAAGCACTAAACACGCCAGAGACATTAAATTTTATCTCTGAGATGGTATAAGATGACTTTATAGGAACCGCGTTTAAAATTAGACAGTGGGCGTGGCACAGCCCACTTTTAGGTGAAAACCCATATCTTGAGATCTGCTTAACCGATTTCGGTGCATAACGTTCTTTTCATGTTTCTATGTCATAGTGCGAAAATGGGCGAAATCGGATTACAACCACGCCTATTTTCCATATGACACCATTTTAAATACCACTTGATTCTTTCACTTTCCACTATGCAAATCAAGCAACAATGATTATATCGGCGTAAAACTTTGCGTGAATAATACGTTTAAAGTATGCCACCTTGTGACCAAAAATTTTCTAAATCGAACCAAAACTGTTCAAGCCAATAAGTACTAAATATGTGGACCCCAGTGATTATAGTTGACCTTCTACCGAAAATATCAGTCAATTCACAAAGAAATCTCAAACGAGTATACCATTTGACTTTGCGAGAGTATAAAATGTTCGGTTACATCCGAACTTAGCCCTTCCTTACTTGTTTACTTTCGTTTTGTTTGAATTAAATATATATGTAAATATGTATATAAGTATAAGCATATGTTATTTTTATTTATTATTATTTTAAAATAAAGTTCATTTACTATTGAATTTTTAATTGTTAATGTGCATTTAATTATGGATTTTTAAAAGATATCGCTATACAAATACGTATAGTAGCAAAAATAATCAAACATATGCCAATTTTGACAAATCCACAAAATGCATTGTTTTTCTAAACTGTGGAAAATTTCAAGATTTGTGAATTTTTTGAAAATTCCCCAACATTAAAAAATTGTATTCAAATAAACGCAACAAGACAAAAACAATTTAAATGCATCAAGTAATGATATATATTATTGCGTTTACATGGAGACTCTTTTGTCGCTCATTATCATTATTACCATGAATGTGGTTATTGTTCTACCATAATACATAATACCCGCTTAATGGTTTCAAAGAAATACTTAAGTCGGGAATTCCCTAATCCGCCAGAATGTATTGAATACCCACTACTAATATATTCAAGTCCAAATTTATAACAGAAATTTCCTAATCTTCTGGGAAGTACTAAAAATCCATAATTTTTTACACCATATTTTTTTCTATTTATTATAAAACATCCTTGAATTAATTACAATTCTTGTTTTAAATAAAATGATATTCGAACTAAATCCTTTGCGGTTAAAAGAAATAAATATGAAAGCATCTTAATATTTTATGTAAATATGAAAAAGTAAAAGTAACTCCATTTTTATTAGAATTCATTTATGTATATAATATTTCATTTAATACCGCTAAATGCTAAACATTTAAATTAAATATTTTTGAGTATCTTCATTTTCTCCTTATTCACAATTTTTCAAAATATAATATTTCTATTATTCTAGGCATATATATTTGCATATTATACAGGTAGCCACTTCATATTTTCCATTCCTTTGAGAGTACTCTCAAATACTCTACCTTTAGTTGCGAATGTTAAGAATACAAATATCCATTATGATAAAATATTTATTCCATTCCATTCTGTTCCGTTTCTAATTCATTCTCATTCATATTCGCTTACATAGAATGAGAGACCGATTCCATTCTAAAATCAAGAGAATGTTTTGAAGCTACTAACAAATACATTCGTGCAGCTGTTTAGGTTATATGTATGGAGATTTTTGAATGTGTTACTTATTTTGCAATGTCATTCGCATATTTGTGCATACGTAAGTACAAAAAGAGCAGTGCGCGCACATGTGCTCGTCTTCATTGATGAGTAATAATATCCCTACAAGAAACTGCTGATGGGTTCACCAATACACTACAATATTTTTGTTTTATTAAAAATAAATGAATATCTAAGAAATTTCAAATATAATATACGTAAGTTATTATTAAGTATCAAATAAAATTATATTTTAAGTTAATTTTCATTTTTATTTAGGCATTTTTAAATTCCGAAATATTCATGAACTGGAGAAATACCTAAAGCAGATCTTTGGAGAGGAGCAATCATGGAATTAAGTGAAAATTTCCTTTCATAATTTATTATATAATTATATTTTTGTTAAAGTATTTTTTATATATATGCATATTATTACAACTAATTTTAATTAAAAGTTTTGAATTTATTGAATAAATAAAAATTTTATTATTTACTGCGCTAAAGAATTTTTCACTTGGAATAGATTTACAGTCATAACTGACAAATTGCAGCTATGATAGCGTTTCAGTCATAACTGACAATTTTCAGCTACGATGGATTTATGGTTAGTAATGACTCAGAAAAAGACATGAGAATGAGCAGTATAGATGTATAGTAAATCAATTCCAAATGCCCATGCGTTAAAGAGAGATGCAAACTCACACACATACGTTTGTTTACATCAGTTTTTGCACAAGGCTCTTAAGAAAATGATATAAACTTTGTTTTGCGCGCTGACAAAATATTTTCAGCTGTGACTGTCATATGACCAGTCAGATGACTGTCACTGTTCTTATAGGGATTATGAATGTATGCATACATAAACACATACACACATTTTAATGTACGTATGTTCATGTAATCGTAAATGAAAGGTAAATTGGTAAATTTTATATGATTTGGAAAACTGGCTGGCTAAATATTTCCATGCAGTTCCGCGTATCTTAATTGATCTTTTTCTCTTGCTATTTTCTACGGGTTTAAGGGTGTCTGTCATATTTATGATCGCGGCATTTGGAACATTGTCTAACTATTTTCTCGATTTTCGGATACATGCTTGGAAAGTAGAATTTCTGTAATACTTGTGTTTGATTTTCGCGGCTATTTCTATGTGCTTTTTGATTTTTCCTAATGATTATTTTTTTCTTGTTTTGTTCCTGATACGATATCCTGTAGTAGGGCTTGTGTAAATCTGATTTTGATGTTTTCAAAGTGAAGTGGATTTATTTCCTGAATGTTTCCCATTAAGCTTTCTGTGGTGTATAGACCCTTGAGTAGTGCTGGGTCAAGGTGTCGTTGGAATATGTCTATAATGTCCTGTGTTAAATAGTCTCGTTTAGTAATTGTATGTCTGTGAAGAAATGGTATTTCATCTTCGACTCCGAGTAGGATGAATAGCTGGTTTTTAAAGGCATTTATTGGTGCTTCTGTGGCTGGGATGAGCCGGTGTGCGTAACTTTCGTCTTTATGGTCAGTAGTCGTTAGAGCATTAACGTCAGTCTGTGGAGGTCTCGATAGCGCGTTGGCTACCACATTTTTCTTTCCTGTTTTGTACTTCAATTCATAGTTGTACTTTACGAGGATGCATTCCCATCTTTGAATTTTTCCGTTCTAGTTTTTATTACTCAATGCATAGGTTAAGCATTGGTGATCTGTGAAAATTATTACTTTGGGTGAACCATACAAATAACTTCTGAAACTATTAAGTGCCTATATTATCGCCAGCATTTATTTTTCAATTGCTGCGTAATCTTCTTTGGCTTTACTTAGAGCTGCTCCGCATAACGCATAATTAGATGCATCGGTGGTAAGGTGGAAAAGTCTTGATTAAAGTCAGGATATGCCAGTACTACTTCTTTTGAAACGAGTGAGGATTTTATTTTATTGAAGGCTTCTAGTGCTGCGTTATTGAGTATTATATGATTTTTATTGGATGCATTTTTTGAAATGCGTCCATCCTCCTCTCTTAAGAGCAAAGTAAGGGGTTTTGTTAACTTGGCATAATCCCTTATGAAGCTGCGATAACAGCCGGATAGGCCAAGGGAAGATCTTAAGTC
This sequence comes from Bactrocera oleae, assembly GCF_042242935.1. Taxonomy (NCBI): domain Eukaryota; kingdom Metazoa; phylum Arthropoda; class Insecta; order Diptera; family Tephritidae; genus Bactrocera; species Bactrocera oleae. The sequence goes on along the minus strand of NC_091537.1, from coordinate 49,840,636 downwards.
TTTCAAAGTTTTCGGATATGGAAATTTTTGTATAGGTTCAACTTTTGAAGGGTTAGTGAAATAATGAAGCCTTGAAATTCGACTTCATTTCGAAAGAATTCGCATTTGTCCAGTTGCACTTTCATATTTGCTTCTTTGAGAGTGTGAAATATTTGTTCAATATATTGGAGGTGGCTTTCTTCGTTTTCGCCGAAAGCTATTGTGTCATCGATGTAGACATAGCAGATTTTTCCTATATAGTTTCTTAGAATATCATCCAAGGCCCTTTGAGTCGTGTAAACTCATATTTGCCATTATTGACAGAAAAGGATTCTTTTAAAGGAATTTGGATTTGGAATCTGCTTTTTAAATCTAATACAGAAAAGTATTTATTATTCCCTAGGGGCGCAATGATTTCATTTATTTAAGGTATGGGGTGTCGAAAATAGTGACATTATTTAATTTCCTATAATCAATTACGAATCTGAATTTCTTTTCGCCGGAGGCGTCTAGTTTTTTTGGGGCAACCCACACAAGTTGCATGGAGAACGTGATGTTGTTATTATCCCATATTTGAGTAAGGTTTGGATTTTCTTAGTGACAAACTCTCTCATGCCAATAGGATATGGATAATATCTAGTGTTAACGGGTGTATTTGAAGAAGTCCTGATTTCGCCTACTACGGTGGTAGTGTTGGCCAGTCTTTCATTTGGATCGGAAAATAACTGAGAATATTTATTTGCATGTTTATGAATATGAAATTTCTGAGAAAATGTCATATGTTCTCTTCTAACGTCAATATTATTTAACGTAGGAGAAAGTTTCTGCTTGATGGCCGTTGCTGGGCACGAAATTCTGATTAGGTATTTCCCATATTGTTTTGGGAATATAAGCCAATTAAGGATAGAACTCGTTGGTTGCTTTCCTAGAGAGGTGGCTTAAAGTCTTGGGTTTTCTTAATATGGGAATTATTATTGATATCGTAATGCGAACGGAATTTCTGGTTCTCCAACTTAAGGCATAAGTGGAGACCTTAAGGGAGGTCTACGGGTTCCCTCATGCCAAGGAATCTTGGAAAATCACCATTAAGTCCTCGAATAAAAGTGTCAAGGGCTTTGTCACGTGTTGTTTGGGTGAGTAAATACATGGATTCAGCACAGACTTCCATGCAACCAATTTTATTAAGAATACGAAATAGGTGGGAATATACCCTTTGATAGAATTCCTGAATGGTATAGCTACCTTAAACAAATGAAGTCATTTGGTACTCTCGTCCCTTTTCTCCGCGTAATGGAGAGTAAGGCATTTCGAAATAGCCTGTTTGTGTAATATGATATGATTCGAGAGCAATGCCTGCGTTGCCCACGATTTTATTTCTTATAACGTTAAGGATACCATAGTATTTTGGCGATTCTTTTAGAGCTTCGTATATTTTTAGTATTCGGTCTATGCTCTTCTTCCATGAATTGAATTCGCCTGGATTTCCGGAAAATTCGCGATACCAAAGTATTTTGGCGATTCTTTTAGAGCTTCGTATATTTTTAGTATTCGGTCTATGCTCTTCTTCCATGAATTGAATTCGCCTGGATTTCCGAAAAATTCGCAAAGGCATCTTACCACATCGGGATTTAAAAACAAAAATTGCATAATTAAAATTAGCGCACTACGAATTTATTAAACATATTTTACAGTGTGGTTAAAGGTACGAAAATGATTTAAATTAAAAACGGAGGGTGCACAAAATCAGAAGTCATATCCTGTCCAGCTTGGAACAAATAGGGAATAATCAACTTGTAAGTATGTATTTGTGTTGCTTCCTTATGAAATATTATTGAAATTAAAGAACCACGTAAAGAGAAAATTAAATTGGTTGTTTGTACCACATAAAACTAATCGAACTAGATATGAAGTTATATATGTGTATGTCATATATAGTTAAATGATCGGGCTGAAGAGACGGTTGACTGCCTGTCCATTAGTCTGTCTGTGCAAGATGTAACTTGAGTAAAAATAGAGATATCGTCATGAAACTTTGTAAAAGTGTACCTTGGTTAAACCGGGTGGATGATTTCGTGGATGGGCGTAATCGAACTCCTACCGCCTACAAACCACCATTAATCGAAAACCTCTAAACCGCCATAACTAAGTCACAAATTAAGATACAAAACTGTAATTCGGTACAATGAATCGCAATAAAGAAGGGTTTGGTTTGAAAAATGTTTAAAACTATCTACATACATATATCAGCCGAATTTGCATAGAGCTAAACATTTCGACACTCCTTCCGTCCCTGTGAAATCAAATGATAACCACGCCCAATCCCCATTTTTTTGTAGAAAGGTCAAAAAGCGACAAATCAATAACTAAATGCGTCAAAAACATTAAATTTTACATCCAGAATGACCCAAAAGAGGTTTATAGGGCTGGGGCCAAATTTGGACGATGGGCGTGGCAGCGTGCATATTCAAGTTAAAATCCATATCTCGGGACGTACTGTAGCGATTTCAAATTCGGTACGTAATATTATCCTGGCGTTCCTACATTTCGGTGTGAAAATAGGTGAAATCAGACAAAACCACGCCTATTTCCCACGCAACAAAAATTTAAATTCGATCTGATTTTTCACTTTATAATATACAAATCAAGCTCCAATTAATATAATATATACTTTGTGCCTTTAAACTATGTCATTTTAGATCTAAAAACTGTGAAAATCGGACCATTATTATGCAAGCCTTCAGATACCGGAAATTTGTGGCAGACTTTTACCGAAAATATCCTTCAATACGTGATGTATATAATTGAAATTAGATAATTTTCTGATAATAGTATATCTGTATGACAAAAATGTGTTGAATCGGGTCAATATTATAGCACCCATGTACCTAGTAGAAAGTTTTTCGAGCTGACTTTATATCACATAAGTGTGTTATCTTAATAAAATTAAGTAAGAGTGCTTTTCTGATAATAATGTATATTGGTGCCTATAGTGGATAAAACCTGGTGAAAACTTGCTGCGCCATTATATAATAATGTTAGTATCAGAATTTTCAAACGTCCGGTTGACTTTACTTCTTAGGATATTTGAAGCTATTCTACTCAAAATCTCCCTGTGCGACTCTAATTTAACGCCATCTGTTTGTCAGTAGAAAATTAACACATTTTCACAGCTGATTTCGACACTACAAGAAAAAAAATTAAAATCAGTAGTAATGTATCGAAATTCACCTGGCCATCGACTTCCCAAATCAAGAAATGTATTTAAAACAAGACGAATTTTATAACAAAATACGACAGAATAATGCTTAACTTAATAAAAACTTAGCCCTTCTTGACTTGTTTCGTCTCTTTTTGTAACATTATTCTTCGTCGTTGAATTGTCAAATAAGTTAGATTTTGATTTCAACTTAATACGGCGAATGCACGTGCGATTTTTCTTGATCCGCATACACGCATCGTCGATGATAATATCGAACGAATTTCCATAAAAATCAAGTGCAATAAATCGGAAATCATTGTTGGATGCGTCCACTATCCTTCAAGAACTTCAGTTGACGCCTAGCAGACACTTCTCGATACGCTCTAATATTTGAAAGAAAAATACAAAGACACCGTCCTTGCAACTGGTGATTTTAACCTCCCAAGCAGTTCACTTGCTTGATCTCTGTTTTAGTTTTGCCCATTCATGTAGAGAACACCCAGAAAGTTATTACAATGGACTTGTACCTACCCTTGATATCACTATTGAGATCCAGCTTAGCCTCAAGCCAGTAATCAGAAATTTTGCTATTCTTCGACTTCAAGAACGCTGAATGCGGCAAGCTTAATACTGTGATCGGTATTATTTATATGACCCTGTCACTCCACCTCTCTTAAGAGTTTTGCAATTCTATAAAAATTATTAAAGCTTTAGCTGGTATGTACATGTCACGCTTACATGAAAATTTAACAAATTAAAGAAGTGGTTTTGCTTTCTGTCTCTAAGCAAGAGAAATTACTTAATAATACATTTCTGAACTTAGGTTAGATTAGGTTAGGAGGTCGATCCCAAGAAGGATCTCACTTGGACAACTTAAAATGCCGGTCCATTGTGGTACCTTAAAACTTCTATAAGCTAGATCAAAATACCCTCAAAGTCGAGAAAACGCTTTGTGACCATAAAAAACTTGTTAAGACGGCCAATATCCATTTCCGCTAAGTACTCAGGTCCGCCAAAAGTGTGACAGTGGAGGAGAAAGTGCCGGGATGCTTCCACCTCACCCTCCTCTATACAACTTTCGCAACAAGCAGCGGGTAGTACGCTAAGCCGTACCGCATGAGTACCCATTGGCAGTGTCCAGTGAGAACTCCTATCATAGCGGCGAGATGCCCTTTCTGCGATCCCCTCTTGCCCAGAAGGATCTCGCGGTCGCACAGGAGTTGGCCGCCGACCAGCGTCTGCTGAGTGCATGCGAGGTCCATTGATCTAGAGCTAGAAAGCAAGACGTTAATGGAGATCCAACTCGATCCCATTTCGATGTGAGCGGGGCAAGGGTGCCCCCTTACATGGCTCATCGGCTTTGCAGTTTCCAGCGATTTCGCTATGACCAGGCACCCAAACGAGTGTGATGTTGAAGTAGCCAGATGCTATCTCTAGTGAGGACAGACACTTCTTGACTAGCTTTGATTGCACGGTTTGAGCGCTGAGAGCTAGTATTGCCGTCCTATTGTCGGAATGTACTTCTACCGTCACCTTGATAGCAGCCACTTCCGCCTGAAAAACACTACAGTAGTCCGGTAGCCTGAAGCTAAGATTTACGAAGAGCTCCTTGCTGATAACCCCCTCCCCCCCCTCCAACTTTCCATTCTAGCTTCGATCCATCCGTGAAAAAGCTCACCGCACCTCTTCTCCAGCGGCTTCTTCCCATCCACATGTCTCTCGTTGGAATATGAGAGTGGCCTCAGTGACGCAGATCTAAAATTTCCGGAATGCAGCTGAAAGAGGAAAGAATTTCGGCTTGTCCTTGTTCGGACCTTTCTATAAGCCCAGCTTCCCTGAGCCTTAGAGCACACTTCGCAGAAATGCACCTACCGGCAATATCCACAGGTGCTATGATTAAAATAGCATTAAGAGCTAACGTTGATGTGGTCCGCAGTGGACCGGAGATTCCAATCTGCGCCGCTCTTTGGACCCGCTCAAGCTTTTTAGCCAGTGTGAACCTTGCGAGCGCCCTCTACCAGACGAACACACCATAGAAAATTATTGGCTTGACTATGGTTTCGTAGAGCCAGAACACCAACTTAGGTGAGAGTCCCACCTCTTCCCTATAGCCCCTTTGCAGCAACTTAAGGCGACCGATGCCTTCTTAACTCTCTCCTCAATGTTTGGCCTCCAAGAAAGTTTTCTATCAAGGATTTGCAATAGGTATTTCACTTTATCAACAGGTTGAAGACGTGAACCCCGAAAGAGAGAGAGACACATTTGGGATCTATAGTAAATAAAACAATTTCGGAATTACTTTACATTTACATTTACTTGAGTTGACGGATAGGCCTCTTCTATTCGCCCAGTTAGATACCACGTTTAAGCACCCTTCGGTGAGCTCGTAGACAGTATTTAGAAATTTCCTTAACCATAAGAGCCACATCAACGGCATAAGCTGTCACTCGACAGCCTTGCTCCTCGAGTTCTATAAGTAGTTCGCTTATCACCAAGATACAGAGCAGTGGGGAGAGTACCCCTCCCTGCGGAGTTCCCCTATTAACTTTTCTTCCGCTACGACAGTTCTATCGAAAAGAAAACTAAAAATAAGGTGCTTGAGGTTCGATTCCACTTCAAACTTTTCGAGGGCTTTAATTACGTTATTGAAAGTGCCCACAGCAAATTCTTTGTGCTTGAGATCTTTCTCCAGCCATGATACTACATCATGCAAAGCAGTGTCGACGGACCTGCCTTTGATATAGGCATGCTGCGCCCGTAGCAGTTTATCGTTAATCGAAACCAATACAACATAGGAAATAACATATTATTAAATTAAGTACAATGATTTATATTCAAATTTATTTAATTTCATTATTTTTCTTTGTTTTATGAACTTAAATTGTCGTTTTGTTCTATTCTCATTCTATTTCAGTTTGGTGTCTGAATTTGCGTTTTAATTGTGATTTGTAATGTCTTATTTTTCTTGCTTGCATTAGGCTATTTGCCTATTGTTTTCAACATTTTCTAACTGTCTAAATTGTTTATTTTTACTGGTATTTAATTTATTAATTCTATTACTTTTACTTTGTTCGTATTCTTCACTTAATTTTTGTATATAACCTTTATCAACAATTTTTAATAGAAAATCAATTGGCCGTATCTTTGTTGTTAAATGTACAGTATTGCTGTAAGTTATAAATATTTGAAAAAGCTTATCGTTTTTAGAAATATCTGTGGTTATGATGCGGCTCTTAGTGCTCGTCTTTCATAATTTTTAAAGCTTCTTTTTTGTCAGCAATGTCTAGTAGATTAATATAATATATATTATATACCTATAAATGGTTAAATTATTATTGGGAAAATCTTTAACATAAATGTCTAGAAATTCTACAAATAAGTTTAATCCACACAAAAGATGCACATACATTTTGCATCTTTATCGATTAATGTTCTTTCAGTTTATTACACATTAATTTATTGTAAAATATTTCAATATTAGATGTTTATTTGCGTACCAAATTTATCGGAAAGCGCACACCTTTCTTATTTAATTCAAACTTTAGAATTAAAGTATCCTTTTAACTTAGTATATAATTACAATAGTATTTTGACAATTTCGGTTAAACCACAAATTTATGTCAAACAATAATAATAAAGTTTATGCAAATAAATAAAAGGATATAGACAAGGCGAGCGTTGAGAATCCAAATACGGGAAACGACTTTCGGTTGCTGGCGATCAGAATCGGGAGGTATCCAATAGTTATCAACGAATTGAATAAGAGTTGCGCGCAGGATTGCTATCTTGTCGAATCAGGTACATAAGCGAATGACAGGCGTAGTAATGATCTAATCCGCTTTGTTGGTTGCTGGTGTGGGGTGCCGTCGTGTTGTGACATCTTGCTAAGCGTGGTGGTGCTCTCAAGTGTGGTGTGTATTAGTAAGGTGCGCCAGTTTTTTCCGGGTAGAGTGATGTGTACATGTACAGAGGGAGGCCTAACTCATTTAACCATCCTGCGTCCCCTAGGTGAATATTTTGCCTAGTTTTACCCATATTTACCGAAATGGCAAAATTATGTATTTCGGTGTGCTGCTTATGAAGTGGGCCTCATGGTGATGCTGCTCTGATGTGCATCTAAGTGCTTTAAGGTAAGCAACATTATTTTGCGGGTTTATGACATTGTAGTTGCTTTTCGTACTTATTGTATTTGCGGTTGTTTCTTTTTTAAGTTTATTATTTCTATCGTTTATTTAAAATTTCCTTACCATCAGCTTATTAAGTTTAGTGACTCCACACCTGGCTCAGATATGGCTGATTCTCATAAACTACCCATATGAGCGCTTAAACAGATGCGATAAGTGCGACCTTTGCTTTTTGTAAGTCTGGGTGCGTCACTGTATCAGCTGTGGTTTTTTTTGTAAAAGCGCTTCTTTGAGTTAAGATAGAAAATTAGCTAAAATGAAGCATTGAGTGGTGTCTTATGTGACAATATAAGCAATTTAATTTTCTTTTACAATTTTTATATGTATGCGCATGTGACAAGCAATTTGTACATAATTTTTTTGATCTCACAAGATAGTTTCTTTCTTTAATTTTTAATTTTTTGAATTTCTCGCAAGATATGAGTTTATGCCCCCTCGTGCATAGTTCATATGACGTATGTTTTTTGTAAAGGCTTCTTTGCTTTTGCTGCTAGCTATTGAAGCTTCGATTTAGGTTGTGTTGAACAACCCTTTCGGCGATATCGTACAGGGTAATTAGAAAATCTTTCATTTGTTGCCTCGTTGGGCATTTTTTCGAGATGAAAGCGATTTCTCCCTCAAAAGTTACTAATTTTTTGGTAAAGCGGCGTTGCATATATTTACCAGTATTGGGTCCCAGCTCTCTGTGGGAATATTTTGTGTCGATAGAACCGACAAACAATTTGAAATAGTGGATTGTAGTCTTATGAACTCTTCACTTGGTTCTCTTCGAATTTTAAGCAAGTTCATTAATATCGTTCTTTGCTTATCGACCAATATTAGGACGGAAGGACGGTTATTATTCATAACCTCCATAAAATGCTTCTGTGTCACATGCGGGTACCTCGAGGTGGATGCCTGAACTTGCCTCTTGACTTTGCATGTGTGACAGCTCTACTCTCGTAGGTAGGTCCAATTGCTTTTATTAGTTTTAATTGGTCAGACATCATAGCTTTTGTTTCTTCGTGTTTGTGTTATTAGTTTTCGTATATTGTTAAAGCCGATGATTTAAAACTTTGTGGTAGATCTGAATCGTCAGAATCTACAATAGCGTAAAGAGCCGCTTGGAAACGAGATCAAAATTGTCAAGATTTGGTTTTTTATTTCCAAACCAATTCAGAGTTGCCTTGAAGTGAAGAAGTTGAAAATCGAGTGCAGTATCTTATTAATCTGTCACTCTCAGAAATAAATTTGAGGCCAGAAATATCGTTGCCTTTTATTTGCTTCGTAGCAACCTGTCTTGCACGTGTAACTTCTGCAGGCGTTTTTTGATTTTTATCAGCATTCCTTATGTTTTTAGTGTATTAAATATATGTTTTAGAATAAATTAAATTTTTCAGTGCAAACTAATTTAAATGAAGCGATAAAGTATAATTTAAACCGAATACTCTTCTATGTATATGAGAGTCTTTTTGCATTAGATTCTTAGTATTTACTTAGTTATAATTAATTTTTAAAATTTATTTATTTTAGATTGAATATTTTATACTTTTTTGTAATTGTAATTTTAATTTACCTAATTCAAATCAAAAGCCGCACATTTAATTTAACAATACTGAATAAATCTATACACAATTTGCGTAGGAGCACACACCAGTGATCCAATACTAACACTCGATTTAATATAAAATAAACGCAAGTGGCTCGGTAAATCAATAATTTTAGTTTATTCCGCATTTACTAACAATATATTTTACACAAACGAAATTAAATATATAATATAATAATTGATGGAATCGAACGCAGTGGGGGTCGTCTTGAATTGATGCGGTAGCGCGCAGGAACTGTTGTCCGAACGAATTATTTTAGCGAATGTATGTGTGGCGCTCAGGCCCGTAGACTATAAGCGAAATATGATGTGAGGGCGATGATCCCGTCCTTTTTGTTAGATGTACAGGTGCCGTGTTATGGTGTGTTTTCATCGAGTGGTGAGAACCTGTGATTGTTCTCTGGTGTGGTGTGTTGCATTAGGGTGCGCCAGTTGTTAGCGGAGAGAGTGGTGGTACTGAGGCTTAGCTCATTGAAACATCCTGGGCCCCCTAGGCGAATATTTTGCCTAGTATTACACATATGTTCTGTTGAATGTATTTCGGCGTACTATTGATGGAGTAGCCGAGGCGCGAATATTAGCTGTAAGAAGCAATTTGGTTTTAATCAACTTAACAAGAACAAGTGGTTTTGCTTGCGATTTGTATTTTGGTATAGACTTGAGATACGCAACTATATTCTGACAATTTTTTTGGTTTTATAGTTGGCAATACAATAAGTAGTGATTGTATTTACGATTTTTTCTTGTATCGATTTTTTATGCGGATTGTTTATGATTTGCCTTTTCTGTATTATCAGCAATTATTTGCAATCTCTTTATTATCGGCTTATAAGGATAGCGACTCCACGCCTGGCTCAGATATGGCCAGAATGGGTGCTCCTTTCAAAATTTTGAAGAGGGATGTTGCGAGAGTGAGATTTGTGATTTTCGCTCACTTTTTTGAACTGAGACTTACAACTTTTACAAGTGTTTCCCATAAACTACCCGTATGATGAGCGCTTAGATAGATGTGATAAGTGCGACCTTTGCTTTTGTAAGTCTGGGTGCGTCACTGTATCACATTGCAAGTATGGTGATTCCTTAACTTTAATTTTGAATTGTATTTGATTATGAAAATTTAGGCAACTATGAGGCACTATAGTAAGAGAAGTGTCGATTTTTGGACTTTCTATGACAATAACTCGTATGTTGCAGACGATACTATGTATGGAAGTGGGCGATTGTGGCCAAGAATCAGTAGATTCGGATATCGTTAAGATTGTTTGAGGATTGTGACCATTTTTCTAAGTGAAGAAGAATTAGGATTTTCGTTTGTATCATAATTGGCGAAAGCCATCCTGCGGGGTCAAAAATGTTATTGCGGATAATGCGGATATTGATTCAGTAGGATATGAAAGCTGATCAGATATCGCATTCCATTGGATCCCCTGTATTTTTATGTTTTACTGCCCTTTTCAAATTTAAGGAAATTAGTGTACAAAAAATTTTCTTTTTGAATACTTAGTAATATATCTCGATGATTTGGTTGAATTATATATATTTGTGTTTTTAACACTGGGGTTGTCAGAAGAAACTCTGACAAGGGTTTTTGTGCCATTTTGTAGAGTGTTGGAAGATTGTGGTTTTTATGGTAGTCGTACGACGTACCGGTCATTATTTGATGGAGTAGTTGTGGCTTTGTAGAAGTATTCACAATACTGATCTTCTGGGGTTGCTATGAGGGGGCGTTTTTCTAACTCCCGAAATTTCCTTATTTGTGAATTAAGCGATTCTTTGGAATGTTCGTAAACTTAAGTTGTTGATGTGGAAACTGGTTCTGTAACTAGACCACTTAGGATCCAACCGAAAATGGTATTTTGTGCCAATAGTGTGTTGAAAACTTTCTCAGCACCATCGAGTATTATCTGAGGTATGAGATCGCTGCCTAATAGAATGTCTATTTGAGCGGGGGTGTTGCAGTTGGGATCTGCTAGTTTAAGGTGTGAAGCCTTTTCCCAATGTTTGCTATTTATATAATAGCTTGGAAGCATATTTGTGAATTGCGGTAAGACTATAGCTTCTGCTTTAATTCTCTTATCCGCTTGGGGGAAAATTAGGGTAATAGGCCAGATTTTATTTGAGTTTTGAACTACTCTTCCGCCCATTCCTGTAATTTCAAAGGTGGCTTGTTTTGTTGGCAGTTGTAGCCTATTTTGTGCCCTAGACGCTATAAATGATCGTTGTGATCCTTGGTCTATAAAGGCACTAAGTTTAAACAGTTCTCCTCGGTGTTCGCTGGAGATGACTGCTGTTGGTAGTAATACCCTATTTTGTCTTTGAGCAACTTGGTGTCTTTTGGCAATTTTCGGAATTTTGGTTTTTAGGAGTTGTTGTTACAACCAAACCTGTGGTTCTTTTTGTATAAGCGCTTCTTTGGGGTGATATGGGAAATTTGCTGTAATGAAGCAGTGAGTGCTGTCTTTTGTGACAATATAAGCAATTGAATTTGCTTTTGCAATTTTTATACTTATGCGCATGTGACAAGCAATTTGTCGCTTGTACAAGCTTCTGTTTAATTTGTTTATGCTACTAGCTTGGGGTCTATTGAAGCTTCTTTTTAGGTCGTTTGGAACATTTTTAGTTCTAACTAGTGTTTTGACTACCCTTTCTGCTATTTCATATTGTGTAGTTAGAAATTCTTTCATTTGCAGCCACGTTGGGCATTTTTTCAATTTGAATTTTGGACTACTCTTCCGCCCATTCCCGTAATTTCAAAATTTAATTGATTTGTTGCCAGTTTTAGCCCATTTTGTGCCTTAGACGCTATGAAGGATCGTTGTGATCATTGGTCTATTAAGGCTATAAGTTTGTAGAGTTCTCCTCGAGGTTCGATGGAGATGACTGCTGTGGGTAGTATTACCTTACATTGAATTTCGCTGTGTAGCGTTTGAGTTTTTTGTGCAACATGGTGTGTTTTGGCAATTTTCGGGATTTTGGTTTTTGGGAGTTGTTGTCGCAACTAAACTTGTGGTTATTTTTGTATAAGCGCTTCTTTGGGGTGAAAAGGGAAATTTGATGTAATGCAGCATTGTGTTGTGTCTTTTGTGAAAATATAAGCAATTGAATTTGCTTTTGCAATTTTTATATGCATGTGTATGTGACAAGCAATTTGTACAAAAGCTTTTTGATCTGACAAAATTATTTCGTTCGTTGACTTTTAAGTTTTTAAACTTCTTGCAAGATTGTAATTTATGTCCTCTTGTGCATAGTTCGCATGACGTATGCTTGTTCTGTTCGGATGTAAACGATTGCGTTTTGTAAAAGCTTCTGTTTAATATGTTTTTGCTACTAGCTTGGGGTCTATTGAAGCTTCTATTTAGGTCGTGTTGTACAATTTTTGTTTTAATTAGTTTTTTGTCTACCATTTCAGCGATTTCGTACTGGGTAGTTAGAAAGTCTTTCAATTGTTGTCTCGTGGGGCATTTCTTTCGTGATGAGAGCGATTGCTCCCATAAAAGTAACGGTTTTTCTGGTAATGCTACGGTGCATATATTTACCAGAATAGGGTTCCAGCTGTCTGTGGAAATATTTTGTGTCGATAGAAACGACAAACAATTAGAAACAGTGGATTGTAGTCTAATAAATTCTTCACTTGTTTCATTTTGAATTTTAGGCAAGTTTAGTTTCTTCTGTTTTGTATCGAAGGTGATACAAATTTTGTTCTTGTGATAATTTTGGATGGTTGATGTATACGGCTGTCAACATGTCCTGGAAGGACGGCCATTCTTCATAACCTCCATAAAATGTTTCTGTGTCACATGAGGGCATCTCGAGATTGATGCCTGAACTTGCCTCTTGACTTTGAATTTGTGGCAGCTCTACTCTCGGATGTGGAGTAGGTGCAATCGCTTTTATTAACTTTAACTGATCGGAGATCATAGCTTTTGTGGCTTCGTACAGGTCTAAACAGTTTTCATAATTTGTGAAAGCCGAGGTTTTAAAATTTTGTGGTAGATCTGATGACTCAGTTTCTACTATGGCATCATGAGCCCCTTGGAGACGAGTCCAAAAATTGTCAATATTTTGTTTTTTTATTTCCAGTAACGATTCAGAGATGTCTTGAATCGGTGAAGATGAAAATCGAGTGCAGTATCGTGTTAATCTGTCACTCTCAGAAAGGAATTTGGCAACCTGTTTTGGGCGTGTAGCTCCTACAGGTGTAGTTTGACTTTTGTCGCCATTAACCATTTTTGTTAAGTTATTTATATAATGTTTCAATGAATTATTAATATAAAACCTTTTTTTTATTTTTTCAGTGTAAACTGAATTTACTTGCGATATGATTTTGTTGTGGTTTTATTTTGAATATATTGCTTTATTTAATTTAATTGATAAAAATCGTACTTTTAATTCAATAATAATTTTTATGTCCTTATGTTGATGTATTTAGGTACACCCTAATACACGGACTTGTTAGTATATATTTATGTGCTCGTGAAATTGAGAGCTCGTTGAAGAGATCAATACACTTTGTACATAAGTATGCACGGATTGTTTGTGCGTATGTATGTTTATTTCCTAATACAATTGCTTTTAGTTTTTTTTTTGTACGCAATCCTGCTTGTTTGTTACAAGGGGTATTGCGGGATGTATGCCAATGTGGACTTTGAAAGTATGATTATTTTTGTTTTTAATAAATTATTTATTATTTTTAATTTTTTAATATCTAGTAGTGTTAATTTTACCACAACGTTTATTGTTTTATTTTTCATGTAATTTTACAACTTTTTATATTGTAAATTTTCAATATGTAATTGACCCAATTTATATAGGGTATATAAGCATAGGCATAGATTATATGCCGTATGTATAAATATGTATGTTCAAAGAGAGCTCGAAAGCGAAGTGAATAATGTTCAGGTATGTTCCCGTATGCACTTTGTATTTATGTACAATTATGTTTTGGTATGTAAATATGTATATCAAAAATATATATAGGTATAAGATGTAAGCAAATATGCATATATGTATGCTTTTGTTTGTTTTCTTCTTTTTGTTTTTTATATTAGAATTTTGATTTATACTTGTGCCTTTGCTTACTTAGTTTATGCAATCCTGCTTATTGTTGTTTTTTTGGTAAACATAAAGGGTATCGCGAGAGAAATGTGCAAGTATATACTTGAATTTGTTTTTTGTGTTTGTTAATTGGTGTGTTTTGTTTTATATTGAAATATATGTTATACCAGACTGTGTTCGGTTTTTCCCGCAAAAAAAAACTCGAAACTGAGATAGTTTGGTAACCGTTTTTTTTTGGTAAACGTATTTGTTATTACAGGTTCTATATATAAAAAAAAAACTGTAATTTTTAAATACATATATGCACGATAAAATAAAATAATAGGAAACGATACGACTCACTTTATGCTCCCTCAAGGGTTTTTTGAGGTGATAATATATACATATGTATGTACGTGTGTGTAATCCTTTGTTTTCTCCGCTTCCAGTTGTGCTTGGTTTTAGTGAGTGTTGTTTTTGTTTATTATCGTTTGTTTTAAATTCGCGCCCGTTTAAGTTGTTTTTATTTATGTTGTTGTATTTAGGTGCTTTAGTATTTCGCGCCCGTTTGTGTGAATTTTTATGTTTTTAAACCCTTTTGTATTTGTAATTGTCTTTATGTTTTGGGCTACACGCACTTTTTCTTTATATAATATGTACGAGTATGGATATTTTTCCAGCACTGCACTGCGCTTTGTTTATATATATATATTTTTTTTTTTGAGTCACTGCACTCTTCCTTAGTAGTTTTGTATATGTGTATGTATATTATTTTGTTTTCCACTACACTTCACTTCACTGTATCTTTGGTAGGTTTGTGTTTAAACTTTTTGTTTTTTGTCACCAAATTTTGTGTCTTGGACGTAAATTATAGTGCTTTTCATTTAGGCTCGAAGGACCATGAATAAATCTATACACAATTTGCGTAGGAGCACACACCAGGGATCCAACACTAACACTCGATTCAATATAAAATAAGCGCAAGTGGCTCGGTAAATCAATAATTTTAGTTTATTCCGCATTTACTAACAATATATTTTACACAAACGAAATTAAATATATAATTTAATAATTGATGGAATCGAACGCAGTGTGGGTCGTCTTGAATTGATGCGGTAGCGCGCAGGAACTGTTGTCCGAACGAATTATTTTAGCGAATGTATGTGTGGCGCTCAGGTCCATAGACGATAAGTGCCGTTTCAGACAGCGATTCAAAAGAGTCTGAGTTTTTTCAAATTTTCTTTTGGTGTCGCCCTGGGCATTCACACGGTCAAAAAGAGTCCAGCAACTCGAGTCTAGTTTTTCTGCATTCCTTTTCACAAAATTTTCGTAAATATTTGTGCGGTTCGACTGCGCAACACCCCGCAACACTGCGTGCTGCGTATTTCATTTGTATGTTGAGATGATGGTCACACATTTTGCTTGCAATGAATTACCATGAATATGGTAGAACAATATGCATAATACAAGTACCTACCCGCTAAATAGTTTCAAAGAAATACTAAAGACGGGAATTCCCTAATCCACAAGAATGTATTGAATATCCGCAACTAATATTTTCAAGGCCAAATTTATAATAGGAATTTCCTAATCTTTAAGTATTAAAAACTCATAATTTCTTTACTCCGTATTGAAAATTCATAATTTCTTTACTCCATAATCTATATCTTAATTTTCTCCTTATTTACAATTTGTCATAATATTTCTATTATTCTATGCATACGTATTTGCATATTACATACAAAAATAGATAACAGAACTTAAATTTGCGATCGAATTCATTTGAAACCGAGCGCTTCCGCAACCATTCAAAGAATTTGAAAGTGAAAAGGAATGCTGAAAAGGGTAGCAGCGAGCTGTTACGAACAAGAACACAAAGCGTGCCACCCGAACACGAGTGGCACGGTCCCTTCGTCTTTCCTCGTCGTCCCCTCGCCCACAATAAACTGGTATGAGACTCTTTTGAATCCCTGTGTGAAACGGCACTAAGCGAAATATGATGTGAGGGCAATGATCCCGTCCTTTTTTTTAGATGTACAGGTGCCGTGTTATGGTGTGTTTTCATCGAGTGGTGAGAACCTGTGATTGTTCTCTGGTGTGGTGTGTTGGATTATGGTGCGCCAGTTGTTACCGGAGAGAGTGGTGGTACTGAGGCTTAGCTCATTTAAACAAATACTTTTTATGTCCTTATGTTTATGTATTTAGGTACACCCTAATACACAGTATGTATATATTTATGCGCTCGTGCAATTGAGAGCTCGTTGAAGAGATCAATGCGCTTTGTATATATGTATGTTTGCACGAATTATGTGAGCATGTAATATCTCTACAAGAACAGTGACAGACATCTGACCGGCAATATGACAGTCATAGCTGATTTTTGTCAGCGTGCAGAACAAAGTTTCTATCATTATCTTAAGAGCCTTGTGCAAAAACTGATATAAACGAACACATGTGTGTGAGTTTGCATCTATCTTTAACACATGGGTACTCGGAATTGATTTACTATATAACCTATACTGCTCACTCTCATGCCTTTTTCTGAGTCATTGCTGACCATAAATTCATCAGAGTTGATAATTGTCAGTTATAACTGAAACGCTTTCATAGCTGCAATATGTCAGATATGACTGTAAATCTATCACAAGTAAAAAATTCTTTTGCGCAGTAGAGAACATAATTTTTATTTCTTTAATAAATTCAAAACTTTTAATTAAATTAGTTATATTAGTATACCTATACATACATAAAAATGGATTGCAACAAAAATATGGTTAAAAAATAAATTATTAAAATAAATTTTCACTTAATTCCATGCTTGTTCCTCTCAAAAGTTCTGCTGTATGTCCTTCTCCAGTTCATGAATATTTCGAAATATTTAAAAATGCCTAAATAAAAATGAAAATTAACTAAAAAAAAAATTTTATTTGAAGATTAAATAATACTGACATAATATTATAAATGTGTGTGTATTGGTGAACCCATCAGTAGTTTTTTTTTGTAGGGATGCTTTTATGTTTTGTAGGCAATCCTGCTTGCTTGATTTATATTTTGATATACACAAATGCAAGCATTTTTGCCTTTTCCTTCTGTATATGCGTATATTTATATATATATGTAAGTATATATTATATATATATAAGTATATTATGTATTTGGTGGTCTCACATTTTGCTTGCAAGGAATTACCATGAATGTGGTAGAACAAGATGCGCTACTTTGCGGTTAAAAGAAATAAATATGAAATCATCTTAATATTTTATGTTAATATAAAAAAAGTTACCATTTTTATTATGTTCATGCGACTTCTAATCCCGCGACATTTTTACAACTAAGCTCACAACCACCGTACAACATCATACCATACAACATAACACAATGCAATATCATACACCACCTACAACACACCATATCACTCACCAACACAACAATATACAATTAACCAACTACACTATACACCTACACTATACACCCACACTGCAACCACCGTTTTTTCCACCACCCGAATGATCAAAAGGGACCAGTCAGACCGCGATGGGCACTCTTTTCGATTTCATCCGTGACCTAGAAGGTTCTACATTAAAAACGTTCCCGCAGAGTGATTTTCGTCGCATAAAATAAAAGTGAAATTATAAATTGGTAGTTATAAATTATTTAAAACCACAAATATAAAAATGTGAACTTTTTATATTCTAAAGTATTATCAAAAAATATATTATATTATATAATACTAAGGTTTAAGAAATTAATTAAAGAGTTTTTCACTAAAAGTAGTGCAATAGCAAAAGTGAGTATAACACCGCACCCAAGGTGAAAAATAAGTGAAGTCAACAAATGGTCCTTCGAGCCTCTTTGAAAGGCACCTAAAAAAAAAAAAAGGAAAAACGTAAAAATTAAAGTGAAAAGTACAAAAAAAAGTTCAAAAACGAAAAGTACAAAAGCACTAATATATGTACATATATGCATACCTAAATACATACTAACAGTGGTTTAACAAAATTACTACAACGGGCGCGAAATCAATTGATATATAAAACTAACCCAAAAAATCACCAAAAATTAAAAACGGGCGCTATTTAACCAAAACTAAGAGAAAAAATGAACAAAAAGCACGGGAATTAAATCCACCAAGCACGCAGAGAGGAGGACAGTAACGCGCAGGAAAAATGCCGGAGACAAGAACAAAATTAAAACAGAGAAAAACGAGAAGAAGCATACACATTCATAAGTATAATATTACTCCCAAAAACCCTTGGCGGAATAATAGTGAGTCCATTCCAATTACATTTTAAATAGAGGCATTTTATGCACATATGTATGTTGATTTACAGTTTTATCGGTATTTCGTTAGAAATAAATAACCGAACAAAATAACTGAAAAAGAAAACAATATACGGTATCTGCCTCAGCTTATTTTGTGTCTCCAAACACACCTTTATATTCTTTCAAAAAAAAACAAAAAAAAAATTTTGCAAAGTCAAGTATTCCTACTTGCTATATTTCCAGCGATACCCCTTGGGCTAATCAAGTAACAAGCAGGATCGCCTAGAGCACATAAGCAAAGGCTAAGAAAAACAAAAAATTAAACATATTACAGAAATACATATGTGCATATACCTATAATTTAAATACAAAATTTTTTGAGCTTTAAGACTTTGCCTTTTGCTATTAATCGCAAGTAACATCTTTTCTAACATGCTTACATAATCATATGGTACATACATAAATTAACTAATTCTAAAAGTTCCAAAAAAAATTACTGTTGTTCAAATACCTGCCTGCTTAATTCGTGTCTCCAAACACACCACAAGACAAAATACAAAAACAATTTTATAAGTCAAGTTCATCGACTTGCAAACTTTCCAGCGATACCCCTTGGGCCCATAAAGCAACAAGCAGGATCGCTCAGAACATATAAGCAAAGGCAGAAAGAAAAAAAAAACAACAATAACATTATCGGCATTTATGTATGTACACATATTTTTTTTTCTTTTGCTCTTCTCATTTCTCTTATATATTCTCTTAAAAAATATACATAAAAATTTATATATTTACAACTATATATACATATATAAATATAGGCACTCAGCAAAACTTTACAAAAACGCGTTACATGTATGCATGTACATATATGTATATGTACACATGCCAATATAACTAAAAAGTATACGGTCAAAACGGATTAGCATATACAAACATATGAAAATTAAAATTAACATACATAGGTATGCAGATATATATACATTTGTTGTTAAGAACAATTTTATTTTCGCGTTTCTTTTATATAGATACATTTATTAAAAACGAATATACATACATACAAAATATACAAATCATTCGCGAGTGAAACGAATACCCAGTAAGCAATTTCGGCAATTTTTAAGATAATAATAATACGGACATACATTTTAATAAAATCTAAATTGACTTGTCCGATAAAAAACAAAAAAAAAAAAAAATAACAGACTAATTTTACAATCAGATTCAACAAAAAAATTTTTTTAACTACTGTTTTGAGCAGCAAACTAAAATTTTTTACTAAAACCGTATTATAGCAAATATTTAACACAAACCTATTTTAATAGCTAGCTAATAGCTTTCAATTTAATTCAAAGAGTTATAAATGCAATCTGATAAATCAAAAGAGGTTAAACCACGAACACCTCTATCATTAGAAATTCCAAAAATGGCTGATGATGATAAAGCCCAAGGCACACCCGCAGAAGCTACACGCTCAAAGCAGGGTGCAAAACAAAAAAGAACCAAAGACAATTCACTGTCAAGGTTCATAACTGAAAGTGACAGTTTTATTAGATACTGCACACGGTTTTCGGCTTCGCCTATTAACGACAATACAGAATCAGTCCTAAATTTAAAAATTCAAAGCATAGATAATATATGGGCACGCGTTCTGACAGCGTACGATACAATATTAGATACTGACGACGCTGATCTCCCAGAAAACATTAAAGCTTCGGCATCAGCCAAATATGAAAACTGCCTCGATCAGTACGAAACTACGAAGGCAATGATTTTAGACCAAATAAATTTATTAAGGCCATATAGAGCCACTACTCCTCCTCCGAGAGTAGTTACAAATCCAAAAGAAAACCTAGATACAGGTATATTTTTAAAAGTACCAGCTTGTGATACTGAAGTTTTTCATGGAGGTTATGATCAATGGCCGTCCTTCCGGGACATGTTTACTGCCGTGTATATCAACCATCCTAAACTTTCACGAGCACAAAAGCTGTACCATCTCAGGTACAAAACAAAAGAGGAAGCAGGCAGTATTGTCAAGCGTTTCGCTTTGAATGACGAAAATTTTAATCTGGCTTGGGATGCACTGGTCGAAAGATACGAACGGATCGTGTCAATACTTCTATGTATACTCGTTTACATTTAATACCGCTATATGTTAATAAAAATTTAAATTGGATATATTTGAGTATCTTAATTTTCTCCTTATATACCATTTTCCAAAATATTTCTATTATTTTATGAAGACATATTTGCATGTTACATAAAAAAAATAGATAACAGAATCCAAATTTCTGAACGAATGCTATATATTCATTTGAAACCGAGCATCTTGCAACCATGAAAAGAATTTGAAAATGAAAAGGAATGCTGAATGAGGTAGCAGCTTTGCTGGTACGAACAAGAACACAAAGCGTGCCACCCGAGCACCAGTGGCACGGTACCTTCGTCTTTCCTCGTCGTCCCCTCGCCAACAATAAACCGGTTTGGGTTACAAAAGAGTCTGTGTATGAACTGGCACTATGTTGTCTTGAGTGTCTCTCATTTTAATAACATTATTACGAAATTATTTGAAAAGTATGTTCGAATAGTAATTGTTAATAAAAGTAAAAGTATAAGTCCGTGGTTTCGAAAGAGTTATATAAATTCAAACAGAAAAACTCGAGCCTTTAAACATTAAAAAAAAAAACCGGTTCACCTAAACAAAAAATGTTATAATAATAACTTAAATAAAGTAAAAAAGAATATTGTAAGTAATCCAAAATCGCTATATGATTTCGTCAACTCTAAATGCAGGATTTCCAAATTTCAATTTACAAATCTATCATTTCAAGTGATAATGATACTATATCCAATATGTTTGTAGAATTTTTCAAGTCAAACTACTTATTCTTCCAAAACATTTTCTTATCAGCACGTGCTGTGTTCAAATACTTTAATTAACGCTCCAATTATTTCTGAAGAAGACGTAAGTTAAAATCATCTTTTAGTTACGGCCCAGACATGATACTCATACTTCGTAAAAAATTGTGCCAAATATATTATAATATATATAGTTAATATATATAATATATAGTATTAACTTGCCTTTGAAAAGAATATTTCATTCCTTTAAACACGGTATATTTCCTTCAATATGGAAACAGCTATTTATAATTCCTTTGCATAAAGGTGGATTTAGATCCAACATTTAAAACTATAGAGGTATCGCAAAACTATCAGTTACACCTAAACTTTTTGAAGCTATCATCACTGACCGTATAAACTTTTCAATTTCTCCGTTAATTTCCTGCTCCGTTAATTTCCTGATCTGTGCACCCCTCTTCTTATGTAATAAAACACCATATTCTGGAGCACGTTTTTAACTATGTTGGGGGTTAATATGGGCCCTAAGCTTAATTTTAGTCTTCATATTGATACCATGGTCTTAAAAGCAAAAGCTGTCCTCAGTTTTGTTAACCGTTGGTCTAAAGAATTTAGAGATCCGTATATTACTAAAACACTTTATAAACTTTGATAAGACCTATATTGGAATATGGCTCTGTTGTATGGAACCCTAGCTTCTAAATCCATTCTGACAAGTTAGAGTCTGTTCAAAAATAATTTTTACTTTACGCCTTAACGCATTTCCGATGGGATTCTAGGGTAAGTCTACTTTTATACACTAGGCGTTTAAAACTTATTAATCTACCTACACCTTCTAGTCGAAGGGAAATGCTTGGCATAATATTCTTAGTGAAAATCTTGAATGAAACAGCTTGCTGTCTGAAATGAAATTTAATATCCCGGTTCGCTTTTCGAGGCAGTTTAGACCTTTACTGTTAAAATCCTGTAGATCAAATTCTGAACTAAACGAACCATTCCGCCGTATATGTCATGATTTTAATTCTCATTCCAGCACATTTGACTTATCTGACTGACTTTTTTAAATTAAAAAGACTTTATTGTTTTCTCTTAATAAATGAAAATGTAACAAATTATTATATCGTAACTATAAATCTTAGCTGTTGAAATTTTTGTTTCTGTAGCTGAGCAGTTTTAGATCTCAACACTTAAAAAACTCTCTTGCCTTTTCTGACTCGGCTAATTCTCCACGTATGCGGATTGCGCCCCTCTGGTCGGTCGCGCGGGAGGAGGGTAATCGTTGTTATTATTATTATTATTTTTATACTCTCGCAACCTGTTGCTACAGAGTATAATAGTTTTGTTCACCTAACGGTTGTTTGTATCACCTAAAACTAATCGAGTTAGATATAGGGTTATATATATATAAATGATCAGGATGAAGAGACGAGTTGAAATCCGGGTGACTGTCTGTCCGTCCGTCCGTCCGTCCGTCTGTCCGTCTGTCCGTCCGTGCAAGCTCTAACTTGAGTAAACATTGAGATATCTTTATGAAACTTGGTAGACATGTATCTTGGTACCGTGAGACGGTTGGTATTGCAGATGGGCGTAATCGGACCACTGCCACGCCCACAAAACGCCATTAATCAAAAACAAATAACTTGCCATAACTAAGCTCCGCAATAAGATACAAGACTGTTATTTGGTACACAGGATCACATTAGGGAAGGGCATCTGCAGTTAAAACTTTGTTTTAAAAAGTGGGCGTGGTCCCGCCTCTTATAGGTTTGATGTGCATATCTCCTAAACTGCTAATGCTATAATAACAAAATTCACTGGAAGCAAATGTTTTTAGCACTTCTACAGACGGTGTGAAAATAATTGAAATCGGGTGGCAACTCCGCCCACTCCCCATATAACGGTACTGTTAAAAACTACTAAAAGCGCGATAAATCAAGCACTAAACACGCCAGAGAATTAAATTTTATCTCTGAGATGGTATAAGATGACTTTATAGGAACCGCGTTCAAAATTAGTCAGTGGGCGTGGCACAGCCCACTTTTAGGTGAAACTCCATATCTTGAGATCTGCTCAACTGATTTCAACCAAATTCGGTGCATAACGTTCTTTTCATGTTTCTATGTCATAGTGCGAAAATGGGCGAAATCGAACTACAACCACGCTTACTTCCCATGTAACACCATTTTCAATTCCATCTGATTCTTTCACTTTCCACTATGCAAATCAGGTAACAAAGATTATATCGGGGTAAAAGTTTGCGTGAATAATGCAATTAAAGTATGCCACCTTGCGGCCAAAAATTGTCTAAATCGAACCGAAACTGTTCAAACCCCTAAGTACTAAATATGTGGACCCCAGTGCCTATAGTTGACCTTCTACCGAAAATATCAGTCAATCCACAAAGAAATCTCAAACGAGTATACCATTTGACTTTGCGAGAGTATAAAATGTTCGGTTACATCCGAACTTAGCCCTTCCTTACTTGTTGTGGCTAAATTTGTTCGCGCCCTAATATGTATTTTTGTTTTATGGTGTTTTAGTTTTGCGCCCAATGTATGTATGTTTTTAGTCGATCAGGTGTTGGTGTCGATTAGAGCTAACTCGGATGGTGGTCGAAACGAATGAATAGAGTTGCGCGTAGGATCGTTATTTTGTCGAATGAGAGGTGTGGGGTGTCATCTTGCTGAGTGTGGTGTGTATTAGTAGGGTGCGCCAAATTTTTCCGGGTAGAGTGATGTGTACATGTAGAAGGAGGTTTAACTCATTTAACCAGTAGAGTCACAACTACATACTCTAATTCTATCAACTAGTTCGTCAATTGAGTCTCTTTCGCCATGATTTTCTACTAAAACATTTTATTTCTGGCTTACTTACGTTACGTACTTAAATTATCCTTAATAAGTTAAGTTCTTTTCGCACTACTTGTAATTTTATATCTTATTATACCTAACAATAATTACTTATAAGTAGTGCTAAGCTGATCTGAGATTTCTCCTCCTACTATCACTATACTTCTTAATGTTAGTTGTTGCTCGTGTTTTTTAATTTTTTTTGTTAGCTTAGTTGCATTCTTTGCAATATTTGTATTTTTCGCAATTCATCCAAATTATGTATTGTTATATTATATTTATATATATATATTTGTTTTTTGTCTATTATTTAAATTTTGACTTTGCCATGTGTTACATAATATCACATATGCTTATTTACATAGTTTTTGTGGTGTGTTTTACCTCGTTTTTTTGTTAGGTTACCTTTATTAATTTTACAACGCATTACATAATGTGGATTCTTTCAATAATTGTTTTAAGTAGACAGTACATATGTGCACATGTTTAATCACTTAGGTATGTAATACGGATTTGCCTTTTTGCTCAGTTAACTTAGTTTTTAGGATTATTTCAAAAGAGTGTTTTACACGGTTGTAGTTTTCGCTTTTCGCTTATCAGTTAACAGAGATATTTTTCCTGAACCAATTTCGCCAGTTATGTATGTCGTACTTTACTGAGTAATAAGCCGATAATGAACATGATTTTTCTTAGTTTTAGCAATCTAAGTAATAATAGTGGGATGAGTAGATGATGGGAAAAAGAAAGAGAGACAAATTGAAGGGAAATTAAGATTGGAAGTAGTATTAAAGGAAAGTGATGAGTGGTGTTGGTTATTATTTTTATGACTATGTAACTATATACATCAAGTTGAACAGCAGGTCCAGAATGAAACAAGTGTATTTTGGAAATTTGTCACAACAGAAGAAGAAATAGTAATAGTGATACCATCTACCCGGACTTCAGCAAAGTATTCGATAGGGTGGACCAAGGTATCCTTCTAAATAAACTTAGCAGTTGTGACATTAAAGATAACGCACTGAGCACGACCACACTCTCGAATACCAACTAACTACAAGTATATGGAATCGGAATTATTAATATCCGCAGCGTCGATTTATCGTATTTTTACAGAAAATTTGGGCCTCAGAAAGGTTTGTGCTCGACTTGTCCCGCACACTTTGAAACAATACGAAAAAGACTTCAGAATCAGACAGATTTTTTGACCAAAAATCGCATTCATATCATCAACCATTCACCCTATTCGCCTGATATGGCACCCTGCGATTTATATTTGTTCGGAAAACTACATTTGGCCATGAAAGGAAACCGCTATGCTGACGTTGATGCCATCCAAAAGGCGACGACCGCCATCCTCAACGCTATACCGACAAATTACCTAAAAAAGTCATTCGATAACCTTCTTGAATGTGCAAAACGTTGTATTCAGGCGGAAGGAGACTATTTTGAAGGCGACCAATAAATTTTTCAAAAAATTAACAAATAATATTCGTTTTTTAATAAAAGTCCTGAAACTTTTGAATTGCACCTTGTATAACCTAAAAAACGAGATAACAAGCGAAGTTGCGCACGTAAAGGACCTGATAACAAACTGACATTCAACAAGCATACAGAGAAAATCACTTAGGTTTCATAACTTGGAGTAGCAAGAATTTCACGAATCATAGCACATTACTACACCTTTTTTCATCTCTGGTTCTACCAGTTTTGGAATACCTCACAGTAATTTGGTCTCCTTTCACCGACACCGCAATAAATTGTATCGAAACAAGTAAGGAAGTTCTAAGTTCGGGTGTAACCGACCATTTTATAGTCTCGCAAGGTAAAGTGGTATACGGATTTTCGTATATAGTTTAATTAAAAGTAGGGACTATTTCATCCACTATTTACAATGATAGACAAGAAGAGGCACTACCATTAGAAAGAGATTCTTTCTGAATTTCAATAAGATTTTATACATATTGACCGATAGATGCGGTATAAAGTCATTCGGAAGTTTGAATGTATATGTATTAAATAATTGGGCGTCATTTTTGGCAAAAGGGCATCACAAAAATTTTCTCACCGAATTTAAATACTAGAACTTACAGACTGACCGATATGTTCGTGTAAAAATCAACCATATGTATTTTTGCCCGCATATTTGGTGTTCTTGAAAAGTTATAGACACGATTTATGCAAAGTTTTACTTTAATAACTTCATTGCTGTTTGTTTTGTATTCTGTAAAAAAAAAGAAACAGATGTAAATTAAAAGTTTGTCATATGGGATGTACTATTGTCAACCGATTTCCTCCAATTTTATAGTGTTTAATAAATAATTAAGTAACCTCATAGACCAAATTTGCTTTAAATTGATGAAGCAGTTCCTGAGATGAAGGATTTCACCTAAAAGTGAGCGATGCCACGCTCATGGTCAAATTTTTACACCGTCTCCCATAAAGCCATTCTCTGCCATCCTTGTTGGAAGTTTAATGTTAGTGGCTCATTTATTCAGTGAGTTATCGGACTTTTAGTAATTTTCAACATAACCGTTATATGGAGAGTGTGCGGGGTTATTATCTGATTTTATCCATTTTCACAGTGTATGAAAAATGCTAAAAAGGCTTCTTCTCAGCGATTTAGCTTCAGTGGTTTAGGAGGTATGTACATTTTGTTTAAGTTTAGCCCACAAGTGGCAATACCAACCCTTCTTGGGTGCCAATATGTTTTTACCAAGTTTCAGATATCTTAATTTATACTGAAGTTATCGCTTGCACGGACGAACAGACAGTCACCAGAATTTCAAACTTTTTTGGTGGTGTTTCACGTTCTTCATTTCTCATTTCAAAATCATTATCTCTAAACCATTGAAACCATCTTATGTATGATGCTTCTGATAGAGCATGATCGCCATATGCCTCGACAAGCATTCGATGCGACTCTGCAGCACTTTTCTTCAAATGAAAACAAAAAAATTAATGCTTTCCACAAATCATCACTTTCCGCTACAAAATTTGACATTTTCAACATTAAATACCCGTACACCTGGTAATTTTAGGTAATACTGTTTGTACCGTTAGGTGAACAATCCTCTGTGCAAAATGTTGCGAGAGTTTAAAAATATAATTAAACTCTGTAAGAGTTTGGGTTACCGTTATGTTTGTATCACCCGAAAGGTAACGTTAGAAACCCTATAAAGTATGTATACCTATAAGTCACAAATATAAATCATCAGCGTGACAAGATGAGCTGATTTAGCCATGACCGTCTGTCTGTCCGTCCATTTGTCTGTATATTACAAACTAAGTGCTTGTATGGAAAGCTTTTTCATTTGACGAGATACCTTCCATAAATTAGGCATTGATTATTACTTAAGGCAATACTGCAATCTCCGAAGAAATTGTATAGATAGGATTGATATAGCATATACCAGGCATATAAATTGAACGATCGGAATCAAGTGCTTGTATGGAAAGCTTCTTGATTTGACGAGATATCTTTACCAAATTAGGCATGGGTTTTTGTCCAAGGGAACGGTAGCAAAGGATTCTGCTTGTCCATTATTGGGAACTCTTAAAAAACCAGTTCTTTCAAATTCAAAACAATTAAACTATTTAAAGCATAAAGCTTTCAACTTACGTCATAGCAGATATCGTGTGTGAATATGAAGCATGAAAATGCTCAGCGAACTTCTGAAGCAGACGCCGAGCGCAAATCTTTGTGTAGAATAATGTTTGATGAGCAATAAAATGTGAAAATACCTGCATTTCTTCATTTTGATTTAACTTTTTTGAATAACTAGCAGTATACCTATATGCTATAAGGCGTATCAGGTGCTTAAACTCCATTTTTGATATACACAACCACACGATCATACTTACCAAACCTAAAAAAACTAACTAACTACCAAATATATAAACGCAAATTAATTAATTTATTTTACAATAATACTTTTCATATATTTCGTCCATAGCCATTCTTTCTTTTATTTCCATTGCTAAAACTTTACATTATTTTTCCATTTCCAATTTCTCTTCTACCTCTTCTAACTCTAACTTTTTATTTTGCACTGCCCTGTCGTATTCAAACTTTCTCTCATCGAATTTAAGCTTCTTTTCTTCAATATCGATTTTTTTCGCTTGAACAACCACCACCTATACTGTAGAAGGATTTGGCACTCGCGAAATTGTCCTCAGGGAATAGGATGGCATAGTTAAAATATTCGCAGAAGCTGCGGCATTTGATGGCGCAGCACTTGGTGTCTCCACGTTGCTCAAAGCTTCCACTTCTGCGATTGGTGCAGGACACAAAAAGCGCTTATATCAAAGGTGAATCAACAGAAGAAGAAGAAGGCTTTGATTAAAGAATGGAGCTAAATCTAATATATAAACTTTTGTTTAATAAATTGCCAGTATTTTTTATTACCTTTATTGTTATAAAAAATAAGAAACACTAAATTAAATTATATTTTTTATGCGGATTAATTGTATTATCTGGTAAAAGATAAAAAAAATGGTTAGTATATTTTTGTAGGCTCTCGAGTACAATAGGTCTCTTGTCCTATGGGACATGCTCAAACAAAAGAAATCAGTTCGTTTCAATGCCTTTTGGCTATATATTTATTTGCAACTAATCCCGGACTCAACGCATGTTTTGCGTTTGTATACTTAAGTTAAAATTCAAAATCTCTTAACGGTATTCCTTATGTAGAGAAAATTTTAATTATTTCATGCTAATTAATTATTTATTATAAAAGATCTTTTGCAGGTGACAAAGAAAATGTTGAGATACGGACTATTAATAGAAATAGTTGATATAAATAAGAAATATACGCTTGACAACGCTTTAAGTCATGCAAATTACAGAAAATCGGCGGTATTAACTGATGTCATTTGTGTCAACATAAATAAACTATTAAGCCAAGCATCAGCAGGCCGTTATTTCAATAAAACATATCAATGGTTTCTTTGGTATAAGGAAGGTAAACAGGTGGAATCGCTTATTTCACCTGACATAGATTACCTCGGCCCAAATGCGCAAATCACTCTTATTAATGGCTCCAACTCTATGATTCAGATTTGGAACGTTTACTCAGTTGGAAAGCACTTACGAAATCCATTGAAACTATCTTTAATTAACTTTTCACCTTTTAAGAAATCATCTAATAAAAAAATTGGCAATAATATAATGCAACTCCAATACTCACGTAAGAGGAACCAGTTTCATGGTGCGATATTAAGAGGAGCTACAGTTGTAAGTAGTTGAAATAATTAAACTTTATTAAGCATTTAATCTACTACTGTAAGTTGTCTTCAGTTTTTAATTATGACACTTTTTCAATAAAGAATAACTCGTGTGAATTTCATTTGTGTATTTTCCATTTCCTAATTCCTCTCAATTATTTCGTTTATATTTTAAACTCGAATAAGAAGATTAAGAATTACACATTGATTAATTGAAAAACAATTACTAAACTTGTTAATCGTTTTTCGCACTCTTCTTCTGTTTTGAAACTTGTAGGATAGAAATGTATATAAATGATCAGGATTACTAGACGAGTTATATTCCGAGTGAGTATTTCTCTATTGGGGTTATATCTGTATTGGGGCATTCTTATGTTACAGTGTGATTACGGGCGAATTTTGTATTTATTTACTAGAAGACCCATCCACTCGTATAGCAAAGGTATACATTAAATTATATTATAGTTAATTTTTCTATACAGTAAAAATATTGTTACACATAAAGACCGAAACATTAGTATAACCGGTAAATTTGAAAACTATTGATATACATTTTTGTAGTTCTGTGTTAAGCCAAATAAACATAAAATGTGTAATTTTGTATTTTATTTATCTTATATTCAAGTTTGTAATTAATGAGTAAATTACAAAGTTGTTAGTGATGATATGTAACACTTAATATTATGAACTTCGTAATATTGTAAGTTCTACCAATTTAAAATTATTCCAATATTTTTGTCTACATTAATATCACAGAGTTATCATCATCATCACATTGGTCAAAAGACGTCCACTGCTGCACATAGTTAACTACAATATATTTTTTATCTTTTAATGGTTTTTCGACGTGTGAACCCGCAAATTCAGATGATTCCGCAAACTTGCAACGACTGGCCTTATGATTTATTGATGGTCAATACAAAAGCCAGACGCACGCGAAATTGTAAACGCTTAAAATCGAATGATGATCTAAGCTTCGAAGACATTATTCATTAGCTTTTTCACAAGCAGTCTCGTTCCATAGCAAAGTCGGTGTTGATTTATGTTTTCCAGTTATCATCTTATTAATCCTACTTTTAGTTGCAAATTATGTGGTAGTATTCCTGAAAATTCGGAAATTTTCATGCAATTAAAAATTCTGCGGGATTGTTGACTACGTCATTCTGGTTTGTAGCTGTGTCAACTGATTTCTAAGTAAACAACTCTTATGGAAGGAAATTCTGAATTGTCGCATTGAGACTTCGACACCTTTACTTTTTTAGTCAATATTATTGTTTTACGTCCAGAAAAACACACTGAATTAGCTCCTCTTTTGAGGCTTTCTGAGGGAACCCAGATTTCTAATATCTCGGAACTGCTTCGAAAACACAATCGTAGTTTGATCTTATTTCAACAAAACTTGCATGTTAGTCGTTAATTGGAGTTTCCTTTCGTGCCGGCGAAAATTAGATGATTTAGGCATCCGTATAATTCGTTAGTAACAGTTGATCGGGGAATGACTGGAAGAGTCTACAAAAATTACCTGACAACAAAATCATGGCTCTATTAAAAATGTTTGGTTGTCATTTAAATTTTTCAAAGTCCTGTCCAGTGCTTTCAGGGACCTCTTCTTGGCCATTGTGCATTCGTCCCAAGTTATCAGCTTGGCGATGGTGTAAATTGGTGTTTCCTTGGTTTGCACGATTAGTGGTCATTTCAAAGATAAATGCGCAGTTCGTCCGCCTTCAACAAAGTAGCAGCTATTCCAGACGAAGCAAACGTTAGGAAAAAATGAGGTACATTTTTCTATCGGAGTTTGCCCAATAGCAATGAAATTGGGTACATTTTTCTTGAACCCCCGAGAGCATCAAGAAAGTAAATCCCTCCAGATCCACTGTTCACTAGTTGTGCGAACTATTTAGGTAAATGTTTCAGTGTCCTACTGTTATTCTCTTTGTAACACATAATTAAATGCATCTTGAGTAGAACGATTGGTCAGTTTATTTGCCCTCAATAAACATATATCTTCAATCATGATCAATTTCGCATTATAAACTTCGGCAGTAATTTGTAATGTAGGAATCAAAGTTTGACAACGCACACAATGTGCGTTCATCGACAAAGTCTTCGGGTTCAAGAGCAAACATGTCGATATTACATTTGCAAACAATGTTCGAATGTGATATGATTTAATCCTCGAGCGTAGTATCCCAATGTGAATCGTTCTCGAGCAACTCTAGTAATTGACACGCCTTGCGTGTCACAGATATCCAGCAACAGTTCTCAGTTGTTTAATAACGTTATAGTTGTTCCATATTATCAGCTAACATTCGATTTTTCGTTCGACAGATGACTAAAATATAACTATTCGACAACCAAAATAATTTTTTCTTAACATTTCAATGATGATTTCTTTATATGAAGGGGTGTTACCTTGTAAGGCGTTGCGCAAGTGAAAATGTTCGCTATCGCGAAAACGCAACTATGTAAGGCGATAAGCGCACTAGAAATTGCGTTTTGCAAAAAAAGGATGGATTTTGAAATTCTATTTGAAATTAAAGGAAATAAAGGGTGTCCCAAAATTGGACAGATGACTAAAACATAAACATTCCACAACCAACTAACATCCAATTTATAATCCCTTTGCATAAAAGTGGATTTGGATCCAACATTGAAAACTATAGAGGTATCGCAAAACTATCAGTTATACCTAAACTTTTTGAAGCTATAATCACTGACCATATAACCTTTTCGATTTCTCATCTCAGCATGGATTTCGTAAAGGGAACTCGACTATAACAAACTTACTTGAATTTGTAAACCATGTATCATTGGGTTTTAGGGAACATAAGCATACGGATGTTATATACACAGACTTTAGCAAAGCTTTCGATGAAGTAAATATCTCGATTCTCATACATAAACTTGATCTGCTGGGCTTTCAGCCAAGATTCCTTCAATGGGTATCTTCCTATCTTTATAATAGAACACAACGAGTGATATTTGAGGATACACCTTCAGATACAATTAATGTTTCTTCTGGTGTTCCGCAAGGTAGTCATCTTGGCCCGATTCTGTTCTTGTTGTTTATTAACGATATCTCTTCAGTAATAGAATTCTCAAAAATTTTATTATACGCTGACGATGTAAAGCTTTTTAAATCATACACTTCAACTGAGGAAAGGTGTCTGTTGCAAACAGACTTAAACAATTTGGTTGCATGGTGTGATAGAAATGATTTGCCATTGAATCTCAATAAATGTAAGATGATGTGCTTTTCCCGTAGATCTGTGCACCCCTCTTCTTATGTAATAAAACACCATATTCTAGAACAAGTTTTTAACTATGTTGATTTGGGAGTTAATATGGACCCTAAGCTTAATTTCAGTCTTCATATTGATACCATGGTCTTGAAAGCAAAACCTGTCCTCAGTTTTGTTTAACGTTGGTCTAAAGAATTTAGAGATCCGTATATTACTAAAACACTTTATACAACTTTGGTTAGACCTATATTGGAATATGGCTCTGTGGTATGGAACCCTAGCTACCAAATCCATTCTCACAAGTTAGAGTCGGTTCAAAAACAATTTTTACTTTTCGCCTTAGCGCATTTCCGATGGGATGCTAGGATAAGTCTACCTCCATACACTAGTCGTTTAAAACTTATTAATCTACCTACACTTTCTAGTCGAGGGAAATGCTTGGCATAACATTCTTAGTGAAACTTTTGAATGGAACTGTTTGCAGTTCTGTTCTCCTGTCTGAAATTAAATTTAATATCCCGGTTCGCCTTTCGAGGTAGTTTAGACCTTTACTGCTAAAATCCTGTAGATCAAATTTTGAACTAAACGAGCCATTCCGCCGTATATGTCATGATTTTAATTCTCATTCCAGCACATTTGACTTATCTGACTCACTTTTCAAAATTAAAAAGACTTTATTGTTTTCTCTTAATAAATGAGAATGTAACAATTTATTATATTGTAACTTTTGATCTTAGCTGTTGAAATTTTTGTTTCTGTAGCTGAGCAGTTTTAGATCTCAACACTTAAAAAACTCTCTTGCCTTTTCTGACTCGGTTAATTCCGCACGTATGCGGATTGCGCCCCTCGCGTCGGTCGCGCGGGAGGAGGGTAATCGTTGGGTTATTATTATTATTATTATATTAAATTTTCGAACTGCGGCCGCAAATCTTTCATTACTTTTTAAAATATTTTTCAATAATGAAGACACGTTGTTCTATCAATTAACGCCCGACTTTTACTATGTCTAAACTGTCAGCTGCCGATTTGTTTACTTTAGGGTTGTCAACCTTTATAAGAAAATGTTATATGGTAAATGCCATCTTAATTTGTATGATATTATGAACT
The DNA here is from genome assembly GCF_042242935.1 of Bactrocera oleae. Classification (NCBI taxonomy): domain Eukaryota; kingdom Metazoa; phylum Arthropoda; class Insecta; order Diptera; family Tephritidae; genus Bactrocera; species Bactrocera oleae. Next base: position 49,807,106 of record NC_091537.1, on the reverse strand, counting down.
ATAATTCTGAAGTGCTTGATTAGTGTACCGTCTTTAATAAGGAATATAATTTATTGTAAATGGAATGTGTTATTTGGTATGCCACTCATTCAATTATCCTTATACTTGTGCCTTCTTTGTGTGATATGGAACGTCAACAGGGTTCTTTATAGCTTCAGTGTGTTAGAGCCCGATAGCGTGCATTTTTGCAGATTAACACCATTTTAACTATGTTCGACTTGAAGGTCTTTCACCTTTTCAGCTAGTACTCCCGAAATAAAAGAAATTAATGCGGAATGTACTCGAATTAGTAATTTTAATGCTGATATAATTGGCCCGGTTTGGAGAACATATATCCGGATCGAAAGGCGTCACCCAGAAAATGAAACTCTCAGATTACTCGTTTGGTCAGGATGATGGCGATCGAAAGAAAGAGGCCCGAATAAAATCGTCGATCCTTTTGGTTGACTGGGCGAAGAGAGTGTTGAAAAGGGATGGGTCATCGTGTGTGGTGTACTTGTATGTTGGTATCCATTGGAGGGTGATGTGGGCTTGTATGTATTGGCCTGTGGTGTTCTGGATAGTTAATTGTATTGTTGTGGCGTGTTGGACTCAGGAGGAACTGCTGGAAGTCGGTGTTGTATCGTCCGATATGTTTGTGGCTGTCTGCTTGCAGTGTGGCTGCGCGGGGCATGCGTGATGCTGCCTGCTGCACATTTGGCACAGATTGACGGCCGTGCACTCTTGCGTATCATGTGCTCCTGAAGTGCTCCTGCAGTGCTGTAGTCGGTGTGGGCGGCGCCACATGCAGCACCGCAAGCGTTGCGGTTCCATGATTGGTGTTGGTAATGGTCGCATGCCACTTAAAAAAGATATTTAAATATATTAAAGTTTAAGTATTAAGTATTGAAATAGTTATACTAATTGAATCAGACAAACATCCAATGTATCTGCTTATATTGTTATACTAGAAAAGTAAAAAATATTAGATAAATATAAATTTAAAAAAATTCACAAAATTTTGTAGACTTACCTCAGACTTTTAAAAATGGAAATGACTTTTTCTTTTGACATTTTTCACTCAGTTTTTAATGTTTCTTTTTGGGATTTTTTATTGGTTTTCTCATTTGCACTTATTCAATAAGACCAAGAAATTAGATATCAAGTTTTGTTTGTTTGCGAAATTCGAAATTGGTTAAAAAATATATATACCATAAGTGTGCAATGGGGTTAGTGATTGAAGAAAAAATGTGTAATTGTGTTGAAATTTCTGGAGAAAGTAGTTAGTGGTGGTTATGTGGAAGTATGTACATATTATATTATGGCACTATATTACAAATATTAAAAACAAATATGTACAGAAATTGTAATTATATAGAGTTGTAGTGTATGGAAGGTATAGAAAACTGTGGGAAAATGTTTTAGATAATATCCGGAATGCTGCATGTGGAAGGGTATACTGCTTTTATAAGTTCGGGATTTATGCGTTGGTAGCATTTGTCATAAGCTTACCATGTCGCTTTCGCTTTAAGCTTTGAGTAATTTTTAACGAATCCCATGATGTCGTTGCTTTCATTAGTTCTTAAATAAATACAAGGACTGCGAGTGGCGTTCTTTGCTTTTTTATTAGCAAGTTCATTACCTGGAATTGTCCCGATTTTCTCTGATTAAAGGGCTGCTGTTGGATGCATTTTGAACAGCTGTGATTTTTGCAAGTCTGTCGGTACAGATAACGTATTTAGCTTTGGAGGACATGATTCATTGGATACATTTTTTTATGACGTATGCTTCTGCGATAAAAACAGAACATGGTGAGAAAAGTAATCTATTTTTAATAACTTCCGAGTTCTCGGAAACCACTGCATATGTGGTGCTGTGGAAGTTTTTGAATCCATCTGTGTAAATGAATTTCCATCCTTCATAACTGAGCTTTATCTAGTTTGGTATAATAAATATGTCGTACACAAATCAAAATGTAGTACGTAGGTTACATTTATATTTCGGGATTTGGCAACTGTATTGTTGTAATCTGCCAACTCACCTCTTTATCGTAAAGTTTGATATTTTTGATATTATATATACTCAGAACGTTTTGATATATGAGCACTATTTGTGCTGTTTAAAGTACAGTAAGTAAGTAAGTATTCATCTCAGCCAAAAAATTAAATAAAATCGCGAACATTTTCGCGCGATTATTTTTTTCAACTTTTGACGTGGATTAAATTAATCAAATAAAAAAGTGTTCCATTCAAGCACTTTACTCCGATCGTTCAGTTAATATGGTAGCTATTTGCTATAGCCGTCCGATTAATAAAATTTCTTCGGCGATTACTTTGTTCACTTAGACAATTACTCATGCCTTATTTCGTGAAGATACCTCGTCAAATGAAAAACTGTTCCATGCAAGCGCTTTACTTCTATCCTTCAGTTAATATGGTAACTACATGCTATATTCTCCCGATCTACACAATTTCTTCGCATATTGCATCAGCGGATGAAATAATAATCCATTACTGATTTCGTGAAGATACCTTGTCAAATGAAAAACTGTTCCATGCAAGCGCTTTTCTTCTATTCTTCAGTTAACATGGTAACTACATGCTATATTCTCCCGATCTACACAATTTCTTCGCATATTGCATCAACGGCTGAAGTAATAATCCATTACTGATTTCGTGAAGATACCTCCTCAAATGAAAAAGTTTTCCCTGCATGCACTTTACTCCGATCGTTCGGTTTGTATGGCAGCTATATGCTAAAGTCATCAGATTATTAAAATTTCTTCGTCAATTACTTTTTTGCCTAAAAAATAAACTCATGCCAAATTTTGTGAAGATACCTAGTCAAATAAAAAGTTTTCCATGCAAGCACTTTACTCCGATCGTTCAGTTAATATGGTAGCTATATGCTATAAGATATTGAACTATTGCATGAAGTAATAATCCATGCCTAATTTCGTGAAAATAGCTCTTCAAATGAAAAAGTTTTCCATGCAAACACTTTGCCCCGATCGTTCAGTTAATATGGCAGCTATACGATATAGTCATCTGATCTTAACAATTTCTTCGGAGATTGTATTATTGGCTGAAGTAATAATCCGTGCCGAATTTCGTGAAGATACCTCGTCAAATGAAAAATTTGCAAGCATCGGAATCCGATCGATCAGTTAATATGGTAGCTATATGCTATAGTCATCCGATTTATACCATTTATCGGTGATTGCATTATTGGCTGAAGTAATAATCATGCCAAATTACGTGAAGATAACTCGTCTAGTAAAAAAGATTTCCATCTAAGCATTTTGCTCCAATCGTTCAGTTAATATGTTAGCTATATGCTATAGTCATCCTATAAATAAATACAATTTCTTCGGAGATTGCATTATTGCTTTAAATAATAATCCACGCTTAACCTCGTGAAGATACCTCGTCAAATGAAAAAGTTTTCCATGCAAGCACTTTATTCCGATGGTTCAGTTAATATGGTGGCTATTTGCTATAGTCATCCGAACTATACCATTTTCTTCGGAGATTGTATTATTGTCTGGAGTAATAATCCATGCCTGATTTCGTGAAGATACCTCGTCAAATTAAAAAGTTTTCCATGCAAACACTTTGCTCCGATCGTTCAGTTAATATGGCAGCTATACGATACAGTAATCTGATCTTAACAATTTCTTCGGAGATTGAACTATCGGCTGAAGTAATAATTCTTACCTGATTTTGTGAAAATACCTCCTCAATTGAAAAAGTTTTCCCTGCATGCACTTTACTCCGACCGTTCAGTTTGTATGGCAGCTGTATGCTATAGTCATCAGATTATTAAAATTTCTTCGGCGATTACTTTGTTGCCTAAAAAATAAACTCATGACAAATTTTGTTAAGATACTTAGTCAAATAAATAGTTTTCCATGCAAGCACTTTACTCCGATCGTTCAGTTAATATGGTAGCTATATGCTATAGGATATTGAACTATTGCATGCAATAATAATCCATGTCCAATTTCGTGAAGACACCTTGTCAAATGAAAAAGTTTTCCATGCAAACATTTTGCTACGATCGGTTAGTAAATATGGTAGCTATATACTATAGTCATGCGATCTATACTATTTCTTCGGATATTGAACTATTGGCTGAAGTTATAATCCATACCTGATTTTATGAAGATACCTCGTCAAATGAAAAAGTTTTCCATGCAAACAATTTGCTACGATCGTTCAGGTAAAATGCAGCTATACGATATAGTCATCTGACGTATACAATTTCTTCGGAGATTGTATTACTACCTGATGTAATAATCCATGCCAAATTTCGTGCAACTCGTCAATTAAAAAATATTTCCGTGCAAATACTTTGCTCCTATTCTTCAGCTATATGCTATAGTCATCAGATTAATGCAATTTCTCTGGCGATTACTTTGTTGCGTAAGAAAGTAACTCATGCCAAATTTTGTGAAGATGCCTAGTAAAATAAAAAAGTGGTAAGTGCAAGTATTATACTCCTATCGCTCAGTTAATATGGTAGCTCTACGCTATAGTCATCCGATCAGAACAATTTCTTCGGATATTATATTATTGGCAGAAGTTATAATCCATGCCTAATTTTGTGACGATAATCGTTATATGAAAAAGTTTTCCGTGCAAATATTTTGTAACGATTGTTCAGTTTGTATGGCAGCTATATGCCATAGTTATCCGATTAATAAAATTTCTTGGGCGATTACTTTGTTCACTTAGACAATTACTAATGCTTAATTTCGTGAAGATACCTCGTCAAATGAAAAACTATTCCATGCAAGCGCTGTACTTCTATCCTTCAGTTAATATGGTAGCTATATGCTATATTCACTCGATCTACAAAATTTCTTCGCATATTGCATCAGCGGCTGAAGTAATAATCCACACCTGATTTCGTGAAGATACCTCCTCAAATGAAAAAGTTTTCCATGCAAGCACTTTACTCCGATCGTTCAGTTTGTATGGCAGCTAAATGCTATAGTCATCAGATTATTAAAATTTCTTCGGCGATTACTTTGTTGCCTAAAAAATAAACTCATGCCAAATTTTGTGAAGATACCTAGTCAAATAAAAAAGTGTTTTCCATGCAAGCACTTTACTCCGATCGTTCAGTTAATATGGTAGCTATATGCTATTGTCATACGACTTATATTATTTTTCGGATATTGCGTTATTGGCTGAAGTAATAATCCATGCGAAACGTCGTGAAGATACCTCGTCAAAAGAAAAGTTTCAATGCATGCACTTTGCCCCGATCGGTTAGTTAATTGGCAGCTTTACGATATAGCCAACTGATCTACACAATTTCTTCGGAGATTGCATTATCGCAATAATCCATGCCAAATTTCTTGAAGATAACTCGTCAAATAAAAAAGATTTCCATGCAAGCATTTTACTCCGATCATTCAGTTAATATGGTAGGTATGCTATTGTCATCTGATCTATACAACTACTTCGTAGATTGTATTATCGGCTGAAGTAATAATCAATGCTTAATTTCGTGATGATATCTCGTCAAACGAAAAGTTTTCTATGCAAGCACTTTGCTGTGATAGTTCAGGTAATATGGCGGCTATACGATAAAGTCATCTGATCTATACAATTTCGTTGCATATTGCATTATTGTCTGAAGTTATAATCCATGCCTAATTTTGATAAGATAGCTTGCTAAGGGAAAAAGTTTGCTACGATCGTTCAGTTAATATGGCAGCTATACGATATAATCATCTGATCTACACAATTTCTTTGAAGATTGCATTATTGCAATAATCCATGCCACATTTCGTAAAGATAACTCGCCAAATGAAAAAGATTTTTCATGCAAGCATTTTGCTCCGATCGTTGAGTTAATATGGCAGCTATATGATATAGTCATCCGATCTGAATAATTTATGCGGACATTACATTATTGCTTTCAAAAATTAATCCACGCTAAACTTTGTGAAGATACCTCGTCAAATGAGAAAGTTGTCCATGCAAGCACTTTACTCCGATCATTCAGTTAATATGGTAGGTATATGCTATTGTCATCTGATCTATACAATTACTTCGTAGATTGTATTATCGACTGAAGTAATAATCAATGCTTAATTTCGTGATGATATCTCGTCAAACGAAAAGTTTTCTATGCAAGCACTTTGCTGTGATAGTTCAGGCAATATGGCGGCTATACGATAAAGTCATCTGATCTATACAATTTCGTTGCATATTGCATTATTGTCTAAAGTTATAATCCATGCCTAATTTTGATAAGATAACTTGTTAAGGGAAAAAGTTTGCTACGATCGTTCAAATAATATGGCAGCTATACGATATAGTCATCTGATCTACACAATTTCTTCGAAGATTGCATTATTGCAATAATCCATGCCACATTTCGTGTAGATAACTCGCCAAATGAAATGGATTTTTCATGCAAGCATTTTGCTCCGATCGTTGAGTTAATATGACAGCTACATGATATAGTCATCCGATATGAACAATTTATGCGGACATTACATTATTGCTTTCAAAAATTAAACCACGCTAAACTTTGTGAAGATACCTCGTCAAATGAAAAAGTTTTCCATGCACGGATCGTTCAGTTAATATGGCAGCCATATGCTATATTCATCGGACTTATACAATTTCTTCGGATATTGTATTCTTGGCTTAAGTAATAATCTATGCCAAATTTCGTTAAGATAACTCGTCAAATAAAAAAGTTTTTCATGTAAGAACTTTAGTCCGATCGTTCAGTTAATATGTCAGTTATATGCTATAGTCATATGACTTATATTGTATTATTTTTCGGATATTGCGTTATTGGCTGAAGTAATAATCCATGCCCAATTTCGTGAAGATACCTCGTCAAATAAGAGTTTTCTATGCAAGCTTTTTGCTGCGATCTTTCAGTTAATATGGCAAATATACGATAAAGTCGTCTGATCTATACAATTTTGTTGCATATTGCATTATTGCCTAAAGTTATAGTCCATGCCTAATTTCATGAAGATACTTCGTCAAATGAAAAAGTTTTCCATGCAAACATTTTGCTCCGATCGTTTAGTTAATATGGTAGCTATACGATAAAGTCATCTGATCTACACAATTTCTTCGGAGATTCCATTATTGCAATAATCCATGCCAAATTATCTGAAGATAACTCGTCAAATAAAAGAGATTTACATGCAAGCATTTCGCTCCGATCGTTCAGTTAATATGGTAGCTATATGCAATAATCATCCGATCTAAACAATTTTTTCACAGATTGTATTATTGGCTGAAGTAATAATCCGTGCTTAATTTCGTGAAGATACCTCGTCAAATGAAAAAGTTTTCCATGCAAACACTTTGCTCCGATCGTTCAGTTAATATGGTATAAATACGATATAGACATCTGATCTACACAATTTCTTCGCAGATTCCATTATTGCAATAAGCCATGCCAAATTTCGTAAAGATTACTCGTTAAATAAAAAAGTTTTTCATGCAAGAACTTTACTTTGATCGTTCAGTTAATACCGCAGCTATTTGCTATAGTCATCCGATCCATGTAAGCAATTTATTCCGATAGTTCAGTTAATATAGTAGCTATTCGCTATAGTTTTCCGATTTATACAATTTATTGGTGATTGCGTTATTGGCTGAAGTCATAATCCATGGCAAATTTTGTGAACATACTTCGTCAAATTAAAAAGTTTTCCACGCGAGGACTTTAGTTCAATCGTTCGGTTAATATGGTAGCTATATGCAATAGTCATCCGATCTATACAATTTCTTCGGAGATTGTATTATTGGCTGAAGTAATAATCTGTGCCGAATTTCGTGAAGATAACTCGTCAAATAAAAAGTTTTTCATGAAAGAACTTAAGTCCGATCTGCAGTTAATATAGCAGCCATATGCTATAATCATCCGATTTATTAATTTTTGCGGATATTACATTGTTGACATAGACAATTACTCATGCCTTATGTCGCGAAGATACCTCGTCAAATGAAAAAGTTTTCCATGCAAGCACTTTATTCCTATCGTTCAGTTAATTCAGCAACTATTTGCTATAGTCATCCGATCTTTACAATTTCTTTGGAGATTGTATTATTGGCTGAAGTAATAATCCGTGCCAAATTTCGTGAAAATAACTCGTCAAATAAAAAAGTTTTTCAGGCAGGAACTTTTATAAATATAATAATAATAACCCAACGGTTACCATCCCCCTCCTCATAGTCAGAAAAGGCAAGAGAGTAGTTTTAGGTGTTGAGATCTTAAGCTGCTCAGCTACAGAAACAAAAATTTCAACAGCTAAGATATAGTTACAATATAATAAATTGTTACATTTTCATTCATCAAGAAAAAACAATAAAGTCTTTTTAATTTTGAAAAGTGAGTCAGATAAGTCAAATGTGCTGGAAAGAGAATTAAAATCATGACATATACGGCGGAATGGCTCGTTTAGTTCAAAATTTGATCTACAGGATTTTAGCAGTAAAGGTTAAACTGCCTCGAAAGGCGAACCGGGATATTAAATTTAATTTTAGACAGGAGAAAAGAACTGCAAACTGTTCCATTCAAGATTTTCACTAAGAATATTATGCCAAGCATTTCCCTACGACTAGAAAGTGTAGGTAGATTAATAAGTTTTAAACGACTAGTGTATGGAGGTAGACTTACCCTGGAATCCCATCGGAAATGCGCTAAGGCGAAAAGTAAAAATTGTTTTTGAACAGACTCTAACTTGTCAGAATGGATTTGGTAGTTAGGGTTTCATACAACATATTCCAATATAGGTCTAACCAAAGTTGTATAAAGTGTTTTAGTAATATACGGATCTCTAAATTATTAAGACCAACGTTTAACAAAACTGAGGACAGATTTTGCTTTCAAGACCATGGTGTCAATATGAAGACAAAAATTGAGCTAAGGGTCCATGTTTACTCCCAAATCAACATAGTTAAAAACTTGCTCCAGAATATGGTGTTTTATTACATAAGAAGAGGGGTGCACAGATCCACGGGAAAATCACATTGTCTTACATTTATTCAGATTCAATGGCAAATCATTTCTATCACATCATGCAATCATATTGTTTAAGTCTGTTTGCAACAGACACATTTCCTCAGTTGAAGTGTGTGATTTAAAAAGCTTTACGTCGTCAGCGTATGATAAAATTTTTGAGAATTCAATTACTGAAGAGATATCGTTAATAAACAACAAGAACAGAATCGGGCCAAGATGACTACCTTGCGGAACACCTGAAGAAACATTAATTGTATCTGAAGGTGTATTCTGAAATATCACTCGTTGTGTTCTATTATAAAGATATTAAGATACCCACTGAAGAAATCTTGGCTGAAAGCCCAGCAGGTCAAGTTTATGAATGAGATCGAGAGGTTTACTTTAGCGAAAGCTTTGCTAAAGTCTGTGTATATAACATCCGTATGCTTATGTTCCCTAAAACCCAATGAAACATGGTTTACAAATTCAAGAAAGTGTTGAGATGAGGAAATTAACGGAGAAATCGAAAAGGTTATATGGTTAGTGATGATAGCTTCAAAAAGTTTAGGTATAACTGATAGTTTTACGATACCTCTGTAGTTTTCAATGTTGGATCTAAATCCACCTTTATGCAAAAGAATTATAAATGACTGTTTCCATATTAAAGGAAATATACCGTGTTTAAGAGAGAAATTATATTATATATCCTTGTCAAAGGCAAGTAAAGATATTTGGCACTATTTTTTAGGAATCATGAGGGTATCATGTCTGGGCCGTAACTAAAAGATCGTTTTAACTTATTTAATTTAAGTAGGATGTCTTCTTCAGAAATAATTGGAGCGTTTATTAAAGTATTTGAACACAGCACGTGCTGATAAGAAAAAGTTTTTGAAGAATTATTACAGTAGTTTGCCTTGAAAAATTCTGCAAACATATTGGATATAATAACATTATCAGTCGAAATGATAGATTTGTATTTCATCGCAGACGGAAATTTGGAAATCCTGCGTTTGGAGTTGACGAAATCATAAAACGATTTTGGATTACTTACAATATTCTATTTTACTTTACTTAAGTAATTATTATAACATTTTTTGTTTAGGTCAAAATATTGTCGACGGAATACAGAATATTTAGAATAGTCGACAAGTGAACCGGTTTTTTTTTAATTTTTAAAAGCTCGAGTTTTTCTGTTTTTCAATTTATGTAACTCTTTCGAAAACCACGGACTTCTACTTTTACTTTTATTAACAATTACTATTGGAACATACTTTTCAAATAATTTCGTAATTATGTTATTAGAATGAGAGACACTCAATTCAATATCACCATTATAATTATGTCATGATATTGTAGATAGTTCTGTATTTAACTTTTTAAAATTAGCGTTTGCAAAGTTTAACCGAGTACGGAAGCACGAAGTTTGATAATTATTATCGCGTACATTGCTCATGATTTCGACAGATATTTCCAAAGCAGGGTGATACGAGTCCTCTGGTAGAACAAGAGGATTACTCTGAATAACGAACACTTTGAAGAGGTATCAACGTATACTAAATCTAAGCATTTACCAAATTTATTCGAAATCAAATTAATTTGGTTAAGACCCAACTCGGACATTTTTTCGAAATTGAAAAATTCATGAAAACATGACCGATTGCAAATCGGTAGGATATAGTCATCGAAAGCTTTCCACGAAGCACACGGTAAATTGAAACCTTTTAATACGATTATTGAATCTGCATTATTTATTTATATTTATTTAAATAAATAAAGCAACTATTAACATATACTCTAATACACTTAAATTCAAATGAGTCGGTTCCTGGAACAAGAACATCTTCAGATGGGATAGAGGAATGTACGGCAAATAGGACACCTCCACCGAATTTGTTCAGTCGATCACATCTAAATATTTGAAATTCGCTTTTTAAAATCTCATTATCAAAAATGTGAGGTTTTAACCATGTTTCTGTAAATCCAATAATATGGAAATTAAAACTGGAACTGTTTAAATACAACTCGGTTAATTGTGTATTAAGACCTCTAACATTTTGATAATAAATGCTTTGCGAATTTTTACCAACCATTTTCGATGGTTGCTTTTTGTAATTTAGCAATGTTTTCCTCAGTTTGACTTCTAAGTTTAGGCTTAAATTCGCGTAAAAAAGTTAAATTTACGGATATTGATATCATCAATTTTTAAACGTGAGGAAATGTAAGACTTAATGTCCTTCACCAAGGTATCTTTGGCAAGTCTAGAAATAAATATAGACTTTTTAGGTGGAATAACTACCAAATTTTTAATAGATGTTACTAAGTTATTAGGGGAGCCTCTGGAATTGTGAGACACTTATTACTATTTGATCCCTTAGAGTCGAGAATAGAATCTAAGATTCTACCTGTCAGTCCAGCACATTTAGTATGGGCAAACCCATCACAAAGCCAGCATGAAACATAGCGATCTGACTCGCCTTAAATGTTACAATTGGGGAAGTTAATAGCATAATAAACAACAAGAATGAAGATCAAATAAAAGGGTAATTTAAACAATATTTATTGGATGTAGAATAAATAAGTGTGTTAATAAAATATAATATTAATAATAATAATATTCAATTAAGAACAAACGCAAAAATAATAGCAATTTTTTTATTACTTTTTATCAAAGTTCAAAACCAAGACAGTTTGAAAAGCAAAATAGTGAGTAGTTTTAGATGCACTGGAACAAATAAAAAGCTACATGCAACACAGCTGTGAATAAAGAAGTAAATGAAATAAACATAAAAAGAAAATAGAATAAAATAAAACAAAATGAAACAAAAAGATGACTCGGCACCAAAAATTCGAAAATTTAAACTTTTTAATAATTAACAAAACTTAAAAACATTTAATACTTAGCTTGCAACTCAGAGTTAAATCACTAAATATTGTGTTAAAGCACTATAAAATCAATTAAACTTTAATAAATTTACAAAATTAAACACAGAAGTTCACAGCAAAATAAATTACAGCTTACAGCTTGAAGTGCTTCCACTTTTATATGGTAGCTATATGCTATAGTCATCCGATCTATACAATTTCTTCGGAGATTGCATTATTGGCTGAAGTAAAAATCCATAATCGTCAATAGAAAAACTTTTCCATGCAAGCACTTTGCTCCGATCGTTCAGTTAATATGACAGCTGTATGATATAGTCATCCAATTTATACAATTTTTCGGAGATTGCATTATTGGCTGAAGTTATAATACATAACGGTCAATAGAAAAAGTTTTCCATGCAAGCACTTTGCCTCGATCGATCAGTTAAGATGGCAGCTATACGATATAGTCATCTGTAGATACAGTTTCTTCGGAGATTGCATTATTGCAATAAGCCATGCCAAATTTCGTGAAGATAACTCGTCAAATAAAAAAGTGTTCCATGCAAGAACTTAATACCGATCGTTCAGTTAATATGGTCGCTATATGCTATAGTCATCCGATTTATGATATTTTTCGGAGATATCATTATTGGCTGAAGTTATAACTCATGCCTATTATTGTGAACATACTTCGTCAAATGCAAAATTTTCCACCCAAGGAATTTAGTACGATCGTTCAGTTAATATGCTAGCTATATGATATAGTCATCCGATTTATACAATTTTTCGGAGATTACATTATTGGCTGAAGTAATAGTCCATAATCGTCAAATGAAAGAGTTTTCCACGCAAGGACTTGAAACCGATTGTTCAGTTAATATGGTAGCTATATGCTATAGTCATCAATTTTTCGGAGATTGTGTTATTGGCTGAAGTAATAATCCATAATCGTCAAATGAAAAAGTTTTCCATGCAAGCGCTTTGCTCCGATCCTTCAGTTAATATGAAAGCTATATGATATAGTCATTTGATCAACATAATTTCTTCGGAGATTGTATTATTGGTTGAAGTAATAAGCCATGCCCAAATTCGTGAAGATAACTCGTCAAATGAAAAAGTTTTCCACGCAAGCACTTTACTCCGATGGTTCAGTTAATATGGCGGCTATACGATATAAAAATCTGATCTAAACACTTTCTTCGGAGATTGTATTATTGGCTGAAGTAATAATCCATAATCGTCAAATGAAAGAGTTTTCCACGCAAGGACTTTAAACCGATTGTTCAGTTTAAATGGTAGCTATATGCTATAGTCTTCCGATTTATACATTTTTTCGGAGATTGCATTATTAGCTGAAGTAATAATCCATAATCGTCTAATGAAAGAGTTTTCCACGCAAGGACTTGAATCCGATTGTTTAGTTAATATGGTGGCTATATGCTATAGTCATCCGATTTATACAATTTTTCAGAGATTGCATTATTCGCTGAAGTAATAATCCATAATCGTCAAATGAAAGAGTTTTCCACGCAAGGCCTTGAATCCGATTGTTCAGTTAATATGGTAGCTATATGCTATAGTAATCCGATTTATACAATTTTTCAGAGATTGCATTATTCGCTGAAGTAATATTACATAATCGTCAAATGAAAAGGTTTTCCAAGCAAACACTTTGCTATGATCGTTCAGTAAATATGGCCGCTATACGATATAGTCGTCTGATCTACATAATTTCTTTGGATATTGTATTGTTGGCTGAAGTGTTAATCCATGCCCAATTTTGTGAAGATAACTCGTCAAATGAAAAAGTTTTCCATGCAAGCACTTTACTCCGAGGGTTCAGTTAATATGGCGGCTATACGATATAAAAATCTGATCTAAACACTTTCTTCGGAGATTGTATTATATAATATATATAATTGTTTATTTATTTCAGAAACCAGGGCCTAGAAACAGGACTTAGATACATGATACCTTATATTCTATTCTTATTAACTATTAATTATTAGTTATTAACTTTTGCATATTAATATTAGATACATGATTAGAACTATTAGTTTGAAAAATCTTTAAATCTTTAAGTCTATAAATTACATTTTGAATCACTAAATAATCTTTAAATAATAATTTTTGGAAAGTCTATAAAACTTTAATTTTAATTTTTAAATTTTTAAATTGCATTGGCCGTATCTATGACACTTCAAGCCTTCTGTTTTTTTTTTTTTTTTGTTGCAATTTCTTTCAACCAGGCTACTGCTGTCTTCTCACCTTGAACGCTCAGGATTTCCTCCGTTGATAATACGGTTCTTTGAGTTTCTGTGCATTCTTGTCTCCAGTGATCTATTGAATCTTTGCCTGTACCACACCACCAACATACTTTTACTTTGTCGTCAGCCCATTTTTTATTTGCGCCTTCTAACGTTCCACATCTTGCTTTTGCAATTAACGCGTAATCTTCGCTAATTTTTAAGTATTATGGGACTTCACCTGAGTATATAGATGAGTATCTTTGGTTGTAACCCAGCTTTTCGATTTTGTTCCACTGAAGCTGCCTTTGTACAGCCATTCCTCGCGTTTTGACTTCATCTCCAACTGACCTACCAGCGTCTCTTATTGCATCAACTTCTTCTTGACTGAGTCCACACTCATTTAAAAACTTCGTTCTGTAGTTCAGACTTTACTTACCTCCTCTTCCTCTGCATCTTTCCACCAGGCACTCTTTGACCAGGCTTTCTTTTCCCATAATTTTGCTTTCGTAATTAACAGCCAGTTTTGCGAATCTTAGTCTTAGCTTTTCTCGTTTAGTCTCTTCCAGCAAAATGCAGTCCGGTGTACATTTTTCTAAACCCAGTGTCCACTTGAGGTACTTCTTCTGAATTTTTTCCATCTCTTCAACATCTTCCCACCCCCATATTTCGGCTCCATATGACATTATACTGACTACAAGGCTGTCGAACATTTTTATTCTTCTTAGATAGTCTTTCTTGAAAAGACGCTCACCTATAATCCAAGTATGTTTCATCACTATAACAGCCTTTTTGACTCTTTCTTTGATATGACCTCCATTTTTTCCGCTACTCTTGAAGAGGTACCCCAAATAGATGAATTCATTTACTTCTTCCAGCTGTCTTCCTTTCCAGAACCAGTCAGTTTTTCTTCTCTTGCCGCCTCCGTTTTTAAAAACCATTACCTTGGACTTATTCTCATTCAGTATCAGTTTTTTCTTATCTAAATATTTCTCTAGTCTCTTGATCATATCTTTTAACTCTCCTTCACTGGTCGCGAACAGGACTACGTCGTCAGCATATTCAAGGCTCCAAATTTTATCTTTTCTTATGACACCCCAACCAGTTTGTCCTTTACTTAGTTCTATTCCCAGATCAGCTATTAAAATTATGAAGAGTGTAGAACTTAAGGGGCATCCTTGTCTTACTCCATCCTTTGTCCAGAATTCCTCCGATCGCCTACCATCTACTCTTATTTTGCATTTGGTTTCTTTGTACAGCTCTTTGACTCTTTGGATTAGACCATGCCTTACTCCACTTTTCTCCATTGCGCTCCAGAGCACTTTCCTGTCAACACAGTCAAAAGCAGCTTTTAAGTCTACGAAAAAAGCAAAGAGTTTCCCCTTTTCCTTAGCAAGTTCTTTCTCAACTGCGTGTCTTAATATGTAGATGTTGTCGATGGTTCCTCTGCCCTTTCGAAAACCAGCTTGAGTGTCTGGAAGGATTCTTTTCCCGTCGATGTCGTTTAATAATCTATCATTCAGAATCATTGCGTAGATCTTATACGCCGTGTTCAAAAGTGCAATGCCTCTGTAGTTTTCCACGGTTTCTTTATCGCCTTTTTTGTGCAGTGGCGCAACTAGCCCAATTTTCCAGTCTTCAGGTATTTCTTCTCCATGCCATATCCTTTTCATTAGGTTGCATATCTCTTGTTGGGTATTACCTTGTGCAAAGATCCATGCTTCATTTGGGATACCATCTTCACCAGTAGCTTTTTTCTTCTTTAGTTTTCTTATTTGCTTTGTTATTTCCTCATCTGTTAAATCTTCTTCCTTTTCTTCATCTTTGTCTTCTTCTCTATTCCAGTCGCCTACCGTATTTGCTTGTTCTCCATTCAGCATGAGTATAAAATGATTACACCATTTTTCCATGGGGATGTCTTTGCTAATTTCCGACCTAGACTTCCTATATTTATTGATGTACTGCCACACCTTCTTTTCAGTATTTGCGTTTTTTATTTCTGCAATCTCGTTTTCTTTCATTTTACTTTCTTTATCAAAGCATAGTTTTCGGAACTCCTTTCTTTCTTTCAAGTAATCTTCTTTTGTTGCTTGGCCGTGCCTCCATTTTATTAACTTAATTTTGACCTTTCTTTTCTTGCGCTTTCATTCTTTATCCCACCATTTTTTCGGCTGAATTTCACCTATCTTTCTTTTCCATGCTTTCTTACACATATTTTTGTTGATAACTTCTTTCAATTCTTCCCAGTTTCTATGGATGGAAGCATCTTCACTGAATACATTATTTGTAGTAGCAAGTTGGAATTTCATTTTACTGTCATCATCCCACACTATTTTTTCTCTAGATTCTGTTGATTCTTTTTTGCTTTTGTGGGCTAGTTTACTCTTCAATTTACACATTATGGGCATGTGGTCTGATTCAACTCTATCCAATACTCTAAATTCTTTTACCTGTACTAAGTCTTCAACACCTATTATTACGTAGTCAATCACAGACTGTCCTGATTCGGAAAGAAATGTGAAACTTCCGTCTTCATCACCATTTGTGTTTCCATTCAGCACACACCACCCTTCTTCTTCTATAATACTAATTAGTAGCTCACCTTCTGCGTTGCACTTGTTGTCTTTTGATTGTCTTTGTATATCCTCTTCATCGGGTCCTGCGTATAAGCTACCTTTGTGACCTGTTCTTGCATTGAGATCACCACCTACCATTATTTTCCCCTGTTCTGATTCCTCACATATGTTTTTTAGCAATTTTTTAATTTTACCTTGATTGTAGACTGTCCATATTACCCACTTATCATCCACTATTTTGACAACATTTTTCACCGCCCCTTCAAACTCAAAATTATTATCTTCAACTACAATGTCTTTTCTTACCCCAGTTATTATACCACCACTAGCTCTCCCTTTCTTTTTTTCTCTTTTCGCTGCTTTACACTTCCACTCGTACTCTTTTGGAAGTCTTTTAGCTAATTTTTCCCATCCCTTACTTTCTACCCATGTTTCAGTTAAACCGATTACATCATATTGTCTAAGAAAACTCCAAAAATCCGCATTTTTTTTACCTAAGCCTGCAACATTCCAAAACACCACTTTGAACTCATCGCCTCCTGTTTTATTGGCCCTGTCTATTAAAAATCCTTCTTTTCCATATTACTTTTTAATTGTTGCCACGAGAGCCATTTTCCGTCGACACACATTTTTCTATATCCTACTTTAACAGAATGATTGTTTTTTCTTATTTCTTTCGCTTCTTGAGCTATTCTCCTCTGCACTTCTCTTTCTTCACGCGTGAGATCGTTTTCTATGAAAATATTCGTATTTACTAGCACTTTTTTATTCTTCATGATTTCCTCTTTGGTTTCCCATTTTTTCAGTTTCACAATCACCACCTTTTTATCTTTACCTTGTAGCCACATGTCCGCAGCATCTACCTTCACTCTAAACTTTTCTTCTATAAACCTTATAGTCGTTTGCTTCGGATCATCATCTGTGTCTATTAGACCTTTAATGACGATGTTGTTTTTCTTTTCAATCTTCAGCTGTTTTTGCTTTAGCTGGTCCATTTTCTCAATTTCGGCGATAATTCTTGCCTGCTGCTGTTGAATTTTCCCTTTTTCCTCTTTCAATTGATTGTTTTCGTCTTCCGATAGTTTTTCCGGTACACCTTCTGTCAATTTTTTAATTTTATCTTCCATCAGGTCAATGTGTTCCCACAAAAGGTTTTTTTCTGCCTCCCACTTTTTATCTTTGTCCTCAATGTTTTTCTTCAGCTCATCAATTTCTTTTTTAAACTCCGTTTTAATTTCTTCTTTATTTTTCGACATGTTGTCATTTATTTTCTGTAGTTCTCCCATGATTACACTGAGCGATTTTTCAATACCTGTGGCATCATTTTTGTTAGTTCCAGCCTGACTCGTACTTCTAGTGTTTACTGTGTACATGTCGATTTTCGTTGTTTGTTTAATGCCTGTGGCGTTTTGTTTTGAGTTTCCCGCCGTGCGGCTGGGTGTTTTTGTGACCTCTGGATTACCCATAGCCTTGTTGGCTTTCTTGAATTATCAGGAAGAGCTCCACTAATTTCAGATTATGTAGACTGTAAAATTTTAATTTATAAGGACTCTTTTACTATTAAATTATGTTTAGTAATTAGGATAGATTTTTCACACAACCTTCCACTAACACGCTCTCTACCTAAGTTGGCTGAAGTTATAATCCATAATCGTCAAATGAAAACGATTTCCACGCAAGGACTTTAAACCGATTGTTCAGTTTAAATGGTAGCTATATGCTATAGTCTTCCGATTTATAAAATTTTTCGGAGATTGCATTATTAGCTGAAGTAATAATCCATAATCGTCTAATGAAAGGGTTTTCCACGCAAGGACTTGAATCCGATTGTTTAGTTAATATGGTGGCTATATGCTATAGTCATCCGATTTATACAATTTTTCAGAGATTGCATTATTCGCTGAAGAAATATTACATAATCGTCAAATGAAAAAGTTTTCCATGCAAACACTTTGCTATGACCGTTTAGTTAATATGGCAGCTATACGATATAGTAAATAAAAAAGTTTTCCTTGCAAACACTGTGCTACGGTCGTTCAGTTAATGTGGCAGCTATACGATATAGTCATCTGATTTACACAATTTCTTCGGAGATTGCATTATTGCAATAATCCATGCCAAATTTCGTGAAGATAGCTCGTCAAATAAAAAAGTTTTTCGTGCAAAAACTTTATTCCGAGCTATCAGTTAATATGGCAGCCATATGCTTCATACAATTTTTCGGAAATAGCATTATTGGCTGAAATTATAACTAATGCCAACTTTTGTGAACATACTTCGTTAAATGCAAAAGTTTTCACGCAAGGACTTTAGTACGATCGTTCAGTTAATATGAAAGCTATATGCTATAGTTATCCGATTTATACAATTTTTCGGAAATTGCATTATACGCTGAAGTAATGTTACATAATCGTCAAATGAAAAAGTTTTCCATGCAAACACTTTGCTATGATCGTTCAGTTAATATGGCAGCTATACGATATAGTCATCTGATGACAAAGGTTCTTCGGAGATTGCATTATATCTACAATCCATGCCAAGTTTCGTGAAGATAACTCGTCAATTTAAAAAGTTTTCCAAGCAAGGACTTTAGTCCGATCGTTCAGTTAAAATGTTAGCTATATGCTATAGTCGTCCGATTTATACAATTTTTCGGAGATTGTACTATTGGCTGAAGTAATAATCCATAATCGTCACATGAAAGAGTTTTCCACGCAAGGACTTAAAACCGATTGTTCAGTTAATATGATAGCTATATGCTATAGTCATCCGATTTATACAATTTTTCGGACATTGTTATTGGCTGAAGTAATAATCCATAATCGTCAAATGAAAGAGTTTTCCACGCAAGGACTTAAAACCGATTGTTCAGTTAATATGGTAGCTATATGCTATAGTCATCCGATTTATACAATTTTTCGGATATTGCATTATTGGCTGAAGTAATAATCCATAATCGTCAAATGAAAGAGTTTTCCACGCAAGGACTTAAAACCGATTGTTCAGTTAATATGATAGCTATATGCTATAGTCATCCGATTTATATAATTTTTCGGAGATTGCATTATTCGCTGAAGTAATATTACATAATCGTCAAATGAAAAAGTTTTCCATGCATACACTTTGCTATGATCGTTCAGTTAACATGGCAGCTATACAATATAGTCATCTGATCTACATAATTTCTTCGGAGATTGTATTATTGGCTGAGGTATTAATCCACGCCTAATTTCGTCATGATAACTCGTCAAATGAAAAAGTTTGCCACGCAAGCACTTTGCTCCGATCATTCAGTTAATATGGTAGCTATATGCTTTTGTCATCCGATTTATAAAATTTTTCGGAGATTGCATTATTCGCTGAAGTAATATTACATAATCGCCAATTAAAAAGTTTTCCATGCAAGCACTTTGCTCCGATCGTTCAGTTCATATGTTAGCAATATGCTATAGTCATCTGATCTACACAATTTCTTCGGAGATTGCATTATTGCAATAATCCATGCCAAATTTCGTGAAGATAGCTCGTCAAATAAAAAAGTTTTTCGTGCAAGAACTTTATTCCGAGCAGTCAGTTAATATGGCAGCCATATGCTTCATACAATTTTTCGGAAATAGCATTATTGGCTGAAATTATAACTAATGCCAACTTTTGTGAACATACTTCGTTTAATGCAAAAGTTTTCCACGCAAGGACTTTAGTACGATCGTTCAGTTAATATGAAAGCTATATGCTATAGTCATCCGATTTATACAATTTTTCGGAAATTGCATTATACGCTGAAGTAATGTTACATAATCGTCAAATGAAAAAGTTTTCCATCCAAACACTTTGCTATGAACGTTCAGTTAATATGGCAGCTATACGATTTAGTCATCTGATGATAAAGGTTCTACGGAGATTGCATTATAACTACAATACATGCCAAGTTTCGTGAAGATAACTCGACAATTTAAAAAGTTTTCCAAGCAAGGACTTTAGTCCGATCGTTCAGTTAAAATGGTAGCTATATGCTATAGTCGTCCGATTTATATAATTTTTCGGAGATTGTACTATTGGCTGAAGTAATAATCCATAATCGTCAAATGAAAAAGTTTGCCACGCAAGCACTTTGCTCCGATCATTCAGTTAATATGGTAGCTATATGCTATTGTCATCCGATTTATAAAATTTTTAGTAGAAGTAATATTACATAATCGCCAATTAAAAAGTTTTCCATGCAAGCTCTTTGCTCCGATCGTTCAGTTCATATGTTAGCAATATGCTATAGTCATCCGATTTATACAATTTTTCGGATATTGCTTTATTGGCTGAAGTAATAATCCATAATCGTCAAATGAAAAAGGTTTCTACGCAAATACTTTAGTCCGATCGTTCAGTTAATCTGGCAGCTACACGATATAGTCATCTGATCTACATAATTTCTTCGGAGATTGTATTATTGGCTGAAGATATAATCCATGCCTAATTTCGTGATGATAACTCGTCAAATGAAAAAGTTTTCCACGCAAGCACTTTGCTCCGATCGTTAAGTTAATATGGCATCCATATGCTATAGTCATCCAATTTATACAATTTTTAGGACATTGCATTATTGGCTAAAGTAATAATCAATGTCAAATTTTGTGAACATACTTCGTCAAACGAAAAAGTTTTCCACACAAGGACTTTAGTCCGATCGTTCAGTTAATACGGTAGCTATATGCTATAGTCACCTGGAGATACAATTTCTTCGGAGATTGCATTATTGCAATAATCCATGCCAATTTTTGTGAAGCTAACTCGTCAAATTAAAAAGATGCATGGAAAGCATTATGCTCCGATCGTTCAGCTAATGCAATAATCATCGGATCTAAACAAGTTTTTCGCAGATTGTATTATTGGGTGATGTAATAATTTATGCCTAATTTCGTGAAGATACTTCGTCAAATGAAAAAGTTTTCCATGCGAGCACTTTTCTCCGGTCGTTTAGTTAATATGGTAGCTATACGATATAGTCATCTGATCTACACAATTTCTGCGGATATTGTACTAGTGGCTGTAGAAATAATCCATGCCTAATTTCGTGATGATAACTCGTCAAATGAAAATGTTTTCCACCCAAGCACTTTGCTCCGATCGTTCAGTTAATATGGCAGCCATATGCTATAGTCATCCAATTTATACAACTTTTAGGACATTGCCTTATTGGCTAAAGTAATAATCCATGTCAAATTTTGTGAACATACTTCGTCAAATGAAAAAGTTTTCCACACAAGGCCTTTAGTCCGATCGTTCAGTTAAGACGGTAGCTATATGCTCTAGTCATCTGGTGATAAAATTTTTTCGGAGATTGCATCATTGCAATAATCCATGCCTACTTTCGTGAAGATAACTCGTTAAATGAAAAAGTTTTCCACCCAAGCACTTTGCTCCGATCGCTCAGTTAATATGGCAGCCATATGCTATAGTCATCCAATTTATACAACTTTTAGGACATTGCATTATTGGCTAAATTAATAATCCATGTCAAATTTTGTGAACATACTTCGTCAAATGAAAAAGTTTTCCACATAAGGACTTTAGTCCGATCGTTCAGTTAATACGGTAGCTATATGCTATAGTCATCTGGTGATACAATTTCTTCGGAGATTGTATTATTGCATTAATCCATGCCAATTTTCGTGAAGCTAACTCGTCAAATTAAAAAGATGCATGGAAAGAATTTTGCTCCGATCGTTCAGTTAATATGGTAGCTATATGCAATAATCATCCTATCTAAACAATTTTTTCGCAGATTGTATTATTGGCTGAAGTAATAATTTATGCCTAATTTCGTGAAGATACTTCGTCAAATGAAAAAGTTTTCCACGCAAGGACTTTAGTACGATCGTTCAGTTAATATGAAAGCTATATGCTATAGTCATCCGATTTATACAATTTTTCGGAAATTGCATTATACGCTGAAGTAATGTTACATAATCGTCAAATGAAAAAGTTTTCCATGCAAACACTTTGCTATGATCGTTCAGTTAATACGGTAGCTATATGCTATAGTCATCTGGTGATACAATTTCTTCGGAGATTGTATTATTGCATTAATCCATGCCAATTTTCGTGAAGCTAACTCGTCAAATTAAAAAGATGCATGGAAAGAATTTTGCTCCGATCGTTCAGTTAATATGGTAGCTATATGCAATAATCATCGGATCTAAACAATTTTTTCGCAGATTGTATTATTGGCTGAAGTATTAATTTGTGCCTAATTTCGTGAAGATACTTCGTCAAATGAAAAAGTTTTCCACGCAAGGACTTTAGTACGATCGTTCAGTTAATATGAAAGCTATATGCTATAGTCATCCGATTTATAAAATTTTTCGGAGATTGCATTATTAACTGAAGTAATAATCCATAATCGTCTAATGAAAGAGTTTTCCACGCGAGGTCTTGAATCCGATTGTTTAGTTAATATGGTAGCTATATGCTATAGTCATCCGATTTATACAATTTTTCAGAGATTGTATTATTCGCTGAAGTAATATTACATAATCGTCAAATGAAAAAGTTTTTTATGCAAACACTTTGCTATGATCGTTCAGTTAATATGGCAGCTATACGATATAGTCATCCGATCTACACAATTTTATCGGAGTTTGCATTATTGCAATAATCCATACCAAATTTCGTGAAGTTAACTCGTCAAATAAAAAAGTTTTCCTTGCAACCACTGTACTACGGTCGTTCAGTTAATGTGGCAGCTATACGATATAGTCATCCGATCTACACAATTTTATCGGAGTTTGCATTATTGCAATAATCCATCCCAAATTTCGTGAAGATAGCTCGTCAAATAAAAAAGTTTTTCGTGCAAAAACTTTATTCCGAGCTATCAGTTAATATGGCAGCCATATGCTTCATACAATTTTTCGGAAATAGCATTATTGGCTGAAATTATAACTAATGCCAACTTTTGTGAACATACTTCGTTAAATGCAAAAGTTTTCCACGCAAGGACTTTAGTACGATCGTTCAGTTAATATGAAAGCTATATGCTATAGTCATCCGATTTATACAATTTTTCGGAAATTGCATTATACGCTGAAGTAATGTTACATAATCGTCAAATGAAAAAGTTTTCCATGCAAACACTTTGCTATGATCGTTCAGTTAATATGGCAGCTATACGATATAGTCATCTGATGATAAAGGTTCTTCGGAGATTGCATTATATCTACAATCCATGCCAAGTTTCGTGAAGATAACTCGTCAATTTAAAAAGTTTTCCAAGCAAGGACTTTAGTCCGATTGTTCAGTTAAAATGGTAGCTATATGCTATAGTCGTCCGATTTATACAATTTTTCGGAGATTGTACTATTGGCTTAAGTAATAATCCATAATCGTCACATGAAAGAGTTTTCCACGCAAGGACTTAAAACCGATTGTTCAGTTAATATGATAGCTATATGCTATAGTCATCCGATTTATACAATTTTTCGGATATTGTTATTGGCTGAAGTAATAATCCATAATCGTCAAATGAAAAAGTTTTCCACGCAAGGACTTAAAACCGATTGTTCAGTTAATATGGTAGCTATATGCTATAGTCATCCGATTTATACAATTTTTCGGATATTGCATTATTGGCTGAAGTAATAATCCATAATCGTCAAATGAAAGAGTTTTCCACGCAAGGACTTAAAACCGATTGTTCAGTTAATATGATAGCTATATGCTATAGTCATCCGATTTATATAATTTTTCAGAGATTGCATTATTCGCTGAAGTAATATTACATAATCGTCAAATGAAAAAGTTTTCCATGCATACACTTTGCTATGATCGTTCTGTTAACATGGCAGCTATACGATATAGTCATCTGATCTACATAATTTCTTCGGAGATTGTATTATTGGCTGAGGTATTAATCCATGCCTAATTTCGTCATGATAACTCGTCAAATGAAAAAGTTTGCCACGCAAGCACTTTGCTCCGATCATTCAGTTAATATGGTAGCTATATGCTATTGTCATCCGATTTATAAAATTTTTCGGAGATTGCATTATTCGCTGAAGTAATATTACATAATCGCCAATTAAAAAGTTTTCCATGCATACACTTTGCTATGATCGTTCTGTTAACATGGCAGCTATACGATATAGTCATCTGATCTACATAATTTCTTTGGAGATTGTACTATTGGCTGAAGTATTAATCCATGCCTAATTTCGTGAAGATAACTCGTCAAATGAAAAAGTTTTCAATGGTCGTTCAGTTAATATGGCAGCTATACGATATAGACATCTGATCTACATAATTTCTTCGGATATTGTCTTATTGGCTGAAGGATTAATCCATGCCTAATTTCGTTAAGATAACTCGTCAATTAAAAAAGTTTTCCACGCAAGGACTTTAGTCCCATCGTTCAGTTAATACGGTAGCTATATGCTATATTCATCTGGTGATAAAATTTCTTCGGAGATTGCATTATTACTATAGTCCATGCCAATTTTCGTGAAGATAACTCGTCAAATGAAAAGTTTTCCACGCAAGGACTTTAAACCGATTGTTCAGTTCATATGGTAGCAATATGCTATAGTCATCCGATTTATTCAATTTTTCGGAGATAGCATTATAGGCTGAAGTAATAATCCATGCCAAATTTTGTGAACATACTTCGTCAAATGAAAAGGTTTACATCGCAGCTATATGCTATAGTCATCCGATATATACAATTTTTAGGACATTGCATTATTGGCTAAAGTAATAATCAATGTCAAATTTTGTGAACATACTTCGTCAAACGAAAAAGTTTTCCACACAAGGACTTTAGTCCGATCGCTCAGTTAATATGGTAGCTATATGCAATAATCATCGGATCTAAAAAATTTTTTCGCAGATTGTATTATTGGCTGAAGTAATAATTTATGCCTAATTTCGTGAAGATACTTCTTCAAATGAAAAAGTTTTCCATGAAAGCACTTTGCTCCGATCGTTCAGTTAATCTGACAGCTGTACGATATAGTCATCTGATCTACATAATTTCTTCGGAGATTGTACTATTGGCTTAAGTAATAATCCATAATCGTCACATGAAAGAGTATTCCACGCAAGGACTTAAAACCGATTGTTCAGTTAATATGATAGCTATATGCTATAGTCATCCGATTTATACAATTTTTCGGATATTGTTATTGGCTGAAGTAATAATCCATAATCGTCAAATGAAAAAGTTTTCCACGCAAGGACTTAAAACCGATTGTTCAGTTAATACGGTAGCTATATGCTATATTCAGCTGGTGATAAAATTTCTTCGGAGATTGCATTATTACTATAGTCCATGCCAATTTTCGTGAAGATAACTCGTCAAATGAAAGAGTTTTCCACGCAAGGACTTAAACCGATTGTTCAGTTAGTATGATAGCTATATGCTATAGTCATCCGATTTATATAATTTTTCAGAGATTGCATTATTCGCTGAAGTAATATTACATAATCGTCAAATGAAAAAGTTTTCCATGCATACACTTTGCTATGATCGTTCTGTTAACATGGCAGCTATACGATATAGTCATGTGATCTACATAATTTCTTCGGAGATTGTATTATTGGCTGAAGATATAATCCATGCCTAATTTCGTGATGATAACTCGTCAAATGATAAAGTTTTCCACGCAAGCACTTTGCTCCGATCGTTAAGTTAATATGGCATCCATATGCTATAGTCATCCAATTTATACAATTTTTAGGACATTGCATTATTGGCTAAAGTAATAATCAATGTCAAATTTTGTGAACATACTTCGTCAAACGAAAAAGTTTTCCACACAAGGACTTTAGTCCGATCGTTCAGTTAATACGGTAGCTATATGCTATAGTCACCTGGAGATACAATTTCTTCGGAGATTGCATTATTGCAATAATCCATGCCAATTTTTGTGAAGCTAACTCGTCAAATTAAAAAGATGCATGGAAAGCATTATGCTCCGATCGTTCAGCTAATGCAATAATCATCGGATCTAAACAAGTTTTTCGCAGATTGTATTATTGGGTGATGTAATAATTTATGCCTAATTTCGTGAAGATACTTCGTCAAATGAAAAAGTTTTCCATGCGAGCACTTTTCTCCGGTCGTTTAGTTAATATGGTAGCTATACGATATAGTCATCTGATCTACACAATTTCTGCGGATATTGTACTAGTGGCTGTAGAAATAATCCATGCCTAATTTCGTGATGATAACTCGTCAAATGAAAATGTTTTCCACCCAAGCACTTTGCTCCGATCGTTCAGTTAATATGGCAGCCATATGCTATAGTCATCCAATTTATACAACTTTTAGGACATTGCCTTATTGGCTAAAGTAATAATCCATGTCAAATTTTGTGAACATACTTCGTCAAATGAAAAAGCTTTCCACACAAGGCCTTTAGTCCGATCGTTCAGTTAAGACGGTAGCTATATGCTCTAGTCATCTGGTGATAAAATTTTTTCGGAGATTGCATCATTGCAATAATCCATGCCTACTTTCGTGAAGATAACTCGTTAAATGAAAAAGTTTTCCACCCAAGCACTTTGCTCCGATCGCTCAGTTAATATGGCAGCCATATGCTATAGTCATCCAATTTATACAACTTTTAGGACATTGCATTATTGGCTAAAGTAATAATCAATGTCAAATTTTGTGAACATACTTCGTCAAACGAAAAAGTTTTCCACCCAAGGACTTTAGTCCGATCGTTCAGTTAATACGGTAGCTATATGCTATAGTCACCTGGTGATACAATTTCTTCGGAGATTGCATTATTGCAATAATCCATGCCAATTTTTGTGAAGCTAACTCGTCAAATTAAAAAGATGCATGGAAAGCATTATGCTCCGATCGTTCAGCTAATGCAATAATCATCGGATCTAAAAAATTTTTTCGCAGATTGTATTATTGGCTGAAGTAATAATTTATGCCTAATTTCGTGAAGATACTTCTTCAAATGAAAAAGTTTTCCATGAAAGCACTTTGCTCCGATCGTTCAGTTAATCTGACAGCTGTACGATATAGTCATCTGATCTACATAATTTCTTTGGAGATTGTATTATTGGCTGAAGTATTAATCCATGCCTAATTTCGTGAAGATAACTCGTCAAATGAAAAAGTTTTCAATGGTCGTTCAGTTAATATGGCAGCTATACGATATAGACATCTGATCTACATAATTTCTTCGGATATTGTCTTATTGGCTGAAGGATTAATCCATGCCTAATTTCGTTAAGATAACTCGTCAATTAAAAAAGTTTTCCACGCAAGGACTTTAGTCCAATCGTTCAGTTAATACGGTAGCTATATGCTATATTCATCTGGTGATAAAATTTCTTCGGAGATTGCATTATTACTATAGTCCATGCCAATTTTCGTGAAGATAACTCGTCAAATGAAAAGTTTTCCACGCAAGGACTTTAAACCGATTGTTCAGTTCATATGGTAGCAATATGCTATAGTCATCCGATTTATTCAATTTTTCGGAGATAGCATTATAGGCTGAAGTAATAATCCATGCCAAATTTTGTGAACATACTTCGTCAAATGAAAAGGTTTACATCGCAGCTATATGCTATAGTCATCCGATATATACAATTTTTCGGAGATTGCATTATTGGCTGAAGTAATAGTCCATAATAGTCAAATGAAAGAGTTTTCCACGCAAGGACTTGAAACCGATTGTTCAGTTAATATGGTAGCTATATGCTATAGTCATCCGATATATACAATTTTTCGGAGATTGCATTATTAGCTTAAGTAATAATTCATAATCGTCTAATGAAAGAGTTTTCCACGCACGGACTTGAATCCGATTGTTCAGTTAATATGGTAGCTATATGCTATAGTCATCCGATTTATACAATTTTTCAGATACTGCATTATTCGCTGAAGTAATATTACATAATCGTCAAATGAAAAATTTTTCCATGCAAACACTTTGCTATGATCGTTCAGTTAATATGGCAGCTATACGATATAGTCATCTGATCTACACAATTTCTTCGGAGTTTGCATTATTGTAATAATCCATACCAAATTTCGTGAAGATAACTCGTCAAATAAAAAAGTTTTCCTTGCAAACACTGTGCTACGGTCGTTCAGTTAATGTGGCAGCTATACGAGATAGTCATCTGATTTACACAATTTCTTCGGAGATTGCATTATTGCAATAATCCATGCCAAATTTCGTGAAGATAGCTCGTCAAATAAAAAAGTTTTTCGTGCAAGAACTTTATTCCGAGCGGTCAGTTAATATGGCAGCCATATGCTATAGTCATCCAATTTATACAATTTTTAGGAGATTGCATTATTGGCTAAAGTAATAATCAATGTCAAATTTTGTGAACATACTTCGTCAAACGAAAAAGTTTTCCACCCAAGGACTTTAGTCCGATCGTTCAGTTAATACGGTAGCTATATGCTATAGTCACCTGGTGATACAATTTCTTCGGAGATTGCATTATTGCAATAATCCATGCCAATTTTCGTAACTCGTCAAATTAAAAAGATGCATGGAAAGCATTTTGATCCGATCGTTCAGTTAATATGGTAGGTATATGCAATAATCATCGGATCTAAACAATTTTTTCGCAGATTGTATTATTGGCTGAAGTAATAATTTGTGCCTAATTTCGTGAAGATACTTCGTCAAATGAAAAAGCTTTCCATGCAAGCACTTTGCTCCGATCGTTTAGTTAATATGGTAGCTATACGATATAGTCATCTGATCTACACAATTTCTTCGGATATTGTATTATTGGCTGAAGAAATAATCCATGCCTAACTTCGTGATGATAACTCGTCAAATGAAAAAGTTTTCCACGCAAGCACTTTGCTCCGATCGTTCAGTTAATATGGCAGCCATATGCTATAGTCATCCAATTTATACAACTTTTAGGACATTGCATTATTGGCTAAAGTAATAGTCAATGTCAAATTTTGTGAACATACTTCGTCAAATGAAAAAGTTTTCCACACAAGGACTTTAGTCTGATCGTTCAGTTAATACGGTAGCTATATGCTTTAGTCATCTGTTGATAAAATTTTTTCGGAGATTGCATCATTGCAATAATCCATGCCTAATTTCGTGAAGATGCCTCTTAAAATGAGAAAGATTCCCATGCAAGCATTTTGCTCCGATCGTTCAGTTAATATGGTAGGTATATGCAATAATCATCGGATCTAAACAATTTTTTCGCAGATTGTATTATTGGCTGAAGTAATAATTTGTGCCTAATTTCGTGAAGATACTTCGTCAAATGAAAAAGTTTTCCATGCAAGCACTTTGCTCCGATCGTTTAGATAATATGGTAGCTATACGATATAGTCATCTGATCTACACAATTTCTTCGGATATTGTATTATTGGCTGAAGAAATAATCCATGCCTAACTTCGTGATGATAACTCGTCAAATGAAAAAGTTTTCCACGCAAGCACTTTGCTCCGATCGTTCAGTTAATATGGCAGCCATATGCTATAGTCATCTAATTTAAACAGTTTTTAGGACATTGCATTATTGGCTAAAGTAATAATCAATGTCAAATTTTGTGAAAATACTTCGTCAAATGAAAAAGTTTTCCACACAAGGACTTTAGTCCGATCGTTCAGTTAATACGGTAGCTATATCCTATAGTCATCTGGTGATACAATTTCTTCGGAGATTGCATTATTGCATTAATCCATGCCAATTTTCGTGAAGCTAACTCGTCAAATTAAAAAGATGCATGGAAAGAATTTTGTTCCGATCGTTCAGTTAATATGGTAGCTATATGCAATAATCATCGGATCTAAACAACTTTTTTCGCAGATTGTATTATTGGCTGAAGTAATAATTTATGCCTAATTTCGTGAAGATACTTCGTCAAATGAAAAAGTTTTCCATGCAAGCACTTTGCTCCGATCGTTTAGTTAATATGGTAGCTATACGATATAGTCATCTGATCTACACAATTTCTTCGGAGATTGCATTATTGCAATAATCCATGCCAAATTTCGTGAAGATAGCTCGTCAAATAAAAAAGTTTTTCATGCAAGAAATTGTTCCGAGCGGTCAGTTAATATGGCCGCCATATGCTATATACAATTTTTCGGAGATAGCATTATTGGCTGAAATTATAACTCATGCCAACTTTTGTGAACATACTTCGTTAAATGCAAAAATTTTCCCGCAAGGACTTTAGTACGATCGTTCAGTTAATATGGTAGCTATATGCTATAGTCATCCGATTTATAAAATTTTCCGGAGATTGCGTTAATCGCTGAAGTAATATTACATAATCGTCAAATGAAAAAGTTTTCCATGCAAACACTTTGCTATGGTCGTTCAGTTAATATGGCAGCTATAAGATATAGTCATCTGATCTAAATAATTTCTTCGGATATTGTCTTATTGGCTTAAGTATTAATCCATGCCTAATTTCGTGAAGATAACTCGTAAAATGAGAAAGATCCTCATGCAAGCATTTTGCTCCGATCGTTCAGTTCATATGGTAGCAATATGCTATAGTCATCCGATTTATACAATCTTTCGGAGATAGCATTATTGGCTGAAGTAATAATCCATGCCAAATTTTGTGAACATACTTCGTCAAATGAAAAGGTTTACATCGCAGCTATATGCTATAGTCATCCGATATATACGATTTTTCGGAGATTGCATTATTAGCTGAAGTAATAATCCATGCCTAATTTCGTGAAGATAACTCGTCAAATTAAAAAGTTTTCCATGCAAGGATTTTTGTCCGATCGTTTAGTTAATATAGTAGCTGTACGATATAGTCATCTGATCTACACAATTTTTTCGGAGATTGCATTATTGCAATAATCCATGCCAAATTTCGTGAAGATAGCTCGTCAAATGAAAAAGTTTTCCATGCAAACACTTTGCTATGGTCGTTAAGTTATTATGGCAGCTATACGATATAGTCGTCTGATCTAAATAATTTCTTCGGATATTGTCTTATTGGCTGAAGTATTAATCCATGCCTAATTTCGTGAAGATAACTCGTCAAATGAAAAAGTTTTCAATGTAAGCACTTTGCTTCGATCGTTCGTTAATATGACAGCTAAATGATATAGTCATCTGGTGATAACAGTTCTTCGGAAATTGCATTATATCTAAAACCCATGCCAAATTTCGTGAAGATAACTTGTCAATTTAAAAAGTTTTCCCCGCAAGTACTTTAGTCCGATCGTTCAGTTAATACGGTAGCTATATGCTATAGTCATCTTATTTATACAATTTTTCGGAGATTTTATTATTCGTCCAATGAAAAAGTATTCCACACAAGGACTTTAGTCCGATCGTTCAGTTAATACGGTAGCTATATGCTATAGTCGTCTGGTGATACAATTTCTTCGGAGATTGCATTATTGCAATAAGCCGTGCCTAATATCGTGAAGATACCTCGTAAAATGAGAAAGATTCCCATGCAAGCATTATGCTCCAATCGTTCAGTTCATATGGTAGCAATATGCTATATTCATCCGATTTATACAATCTTTCGGAGATAGCATTAATGGCTGAAGTAATAATCCATGCCAAATTTTGTGAACATACTTCGTCAAATGAAAAGGTTTACATCGCAGCTATATGCTATAGTCGTCCAATATATACGATTTTTCGGAGATTGCATTATTAGCAGAAGTAATAATCTATAATCGTCAAATTAAAAAGTTATCCATGCAAGCACTTCACTCCGATCGTTCAGTTAATATGGCGGTTATACGATATAAAAATCTGATCTAAGCACTTTCTTCGGAGATCGTATTATTGGCTGAAGTAATAATCCATAATCGTCAAATGAAAAACTTGTCTACACAAGGGCTTTAAACCGATTGTTCAGTTAATAAGGTAGCTATATGCTATAGTCATCTGGTGATACAATTTCTTCGGAGATTGCATTATTACTATAGTACATATATGCTATAGTCATCCGATCTATACAATTTCTTCCGAGATTGTATTATTCGCTGAAGTAATAATCCATGCCAAATTTTGTGAACATATTTCGTCAAATGAAAAGGTTTACATCGCAGCTATATGCTATAGTCATCGGATATATACAATTTTTCGGAGATTGCATTATTAGCTGAAGTAATAATCTATAATCGTCAAATTTAAAAGTTTTTCATGCAAGCACTTTACTCCGATCGTTCAGTTAATATGGCGGCTATACGATATAAAAATCTGATCTAAGCACTTTCTTCGGAGATTGTATTATTGGCTGAAGTAATAATCCATAATCGTCAAATGAAAACTTGTCCACGCAAGGACTTTAAACCGATTGTTCAGTTAATATGGGAGCTATATGCTATAGTCATCTGGTGATACAATTACTTCGGAGATTGCATTATTACTATAGTCCATGCCAAATTTCGTGAAGATACTTCGTCAAATGAAAAAGTTTTCCATGCAAGCACTTTGCTCCGATCGTTTAGTTAATATGGTAGCTATACGATATAGTCATCTGATCTACACAATTTCTTCGGAGATTGCATTATTGCAATAATCCATGCTAAATTTCGTGAAGATAGCTCGTCAAATAAAAAAGTTTTTCATGCAAGAAATTGTTCCGAGCGGTCAGTTAATATGGCAGCCATATGCTATATACAATTTTTCGGAGATAGCATTATTGGCTGAAATTATAACTCATGCCAACTTTTGTGAACATACTTCGTTAAATGCAAAAATTTTCCCGCATGGACTTTAGTACGATCGTTCAGTTAATATGGTAGCTATATGCTATAGTCATCCGATTTATAAAATTTTCCGGAGATTGCGTTAATCGCTGAAGTAATATTACATAATCGTCAAATGAAAAAGTTTTCCATGCAAACACTTTGCTATGGTCGTTCAGTTAATATGGCAGCTATAAGATATAGTCATCTGATCTAAATAATTTCTTCGGATATTGTCTTATTGGCTTAAGTATTAATCCATGCCTAATTTCGTGAAGATAACTCGTAAAATGAGAAAGATCCTCATGCAAGCATTTTGCTCCGATCGTTCAGTTCATATGGTAGCAATATGCTATAGTCATCCGATTTATACAATCTTTCGGAGATAGCATTATTGGCTGAAGTAATAATCCATGCCAAATTTTGTGAACATACTTCGTCAAATGAAAAGGTTTACATCGCAGCTATATGCTATAGTCATCCGATATATACGATTTTTCGGAGATTGCATTATTAGCTGAAGTAATAATCCATGCCTAATTTCGTGAAGATAACTCGTCAAATTAAAAAGTTTTCCATGCAAGGATTTTTGTCCGATCGTTTAGTTAATATAGTAGCTGTACGATATAGTCATCTGATCTACACAATTTTTTCGGAGATTGCATTATTGCAATAATCCATGCCAAATTTCGTGAAGATAGCTCGTCAAATGAAAAAGTTTTCCATGCAAACACTTTGCTATGGTCGTTAAGTTAATATGGCAGCTATACGATATAGTCATCTGATCTAAATAATTTCTTCGGATATTGTCTTATTGGCTGAAGTATTAATCCATGCCTAATTTCGTGAAGATAACTCGTCAAATGAAAAAGTTTTCAATGTAAGCACTTTGCTTCGATCGTTCGTTAATATGACAGCTAAATGATATAGTCATCTGGTGATAACAGTTCTTCGGAAATTGCATTATATCTAAAACCCATGCCAAATTTCGTGAAGATAACTTGTCAATTTAAAAAGTTTTCCCCGCAAGTACTTTAGTCCGATCGTTCAGTTAATACGGTAGCTATATGCTATAGTCATCTTATTTATACAATTTTTCGGAGATTGTATTATTCGTCCAATGAAAAAGTATTCCACACAAGGACTTTAGTCCGATCGTTCAGTTAATACGGTAGCTATATGCTATAGTCGTCTGGTGATACAATTTCTTCGGAGATTGCATTATTGCAATAAGCCGTGCCTAATATCGTGAAGATACCTCGTAAAATGAGAAAGATTCCCATGCAAGCATTATGCTCCAATCGTTCAGTTCATATGGTAGCAATATGCTATATTCATCCGATTTATACAATCTTTCGGAGATAGCATTAATGGCTGAAGTAATAATCCATGCCAAATTTTGTGAACATACTTCGTCAAATGAAAAGGTTTACATCGCAGCTATATGCTATAGTCGTCCAATATATACGATTTTTCGGAGATTGCATTATTAGCAGAAGTAATAATCTATAATCGTCAAATTAAAAAGTTATCCATGCAAGCACTTTACTCCGATCGTTCAGTTAATATGGCGGTTATACGATATAAAAATCTGATCTAAGCACTTTCTTCGGAGATTGTATTATTGGCTGAAGTAATAATCCATAATCGTCAAATGAAAAACTTGTCTACACAAGGGCTTTAAACCGATTGTTCAGTTAATACGGTAGCTATATGCTATAGTCATCTGGTGATACAATTTCTTCGGAGATTGCATTATTACTATAGTACATATATGCTATAGTCATCCGATCTATACAATTTCTTCCGAGATTGTATTATTCGCTGAAGTAATAATCCATGCCAAATTTTGTGAACATACTTCGTCAAATGAAAAGGTTTACATCGCAGCTATATGCTATAGTCGTCCAATATATACGATTTTTCGGAGATTGCATTATTAGCAGAAGTAATAATCTATAATCGTCAAATTAAAAAGTTATCCATGCAAGCACTTTACTCCGATCGTTCAGTTAATATGGCGGTTATACGATATAAAAATCTGATCTAAGCACTTTCTTCGGAGATTGTATTATTGGCTGAAGTAATAATCCATAATCGTCAAATGAAAACTTGTCCACGCAAGGACTTTAAACCGATTGTTCAGTTAATATGGGAGCTATATGCTATAGTCATCTGGTGATACAATTACTTCGGAGATTGCATTATTACTATAGTCCATGCCAAATTTCGTGAAGATAACTCGTCATATTAAAAAGTTTTCCACGCAAGGAGTTTTGTCCGATCGTTCAGTTAATATGGTAGCTATATGCTATAGTCATCCGATCTATACAATTTCTTCCGAGATTGTATTATTTGCTGAAGTAATAATCCATGCCAAATTTCGTGAAGATAGCTCGTCAAATAAAAAAGTTTTTCATGCAAGAAATTGTTCCGAGCGGTCAGTTAATATGGCAGCCATATGCTATATACAATTTTTCGGAGATAGCATTATTGGCTGAAATTATAACTCATGCCAACTTTTGTGAACATACTTCGTTAAATGCAAAAATTTTCCCGCAAGGACTTTAGTACGATCGTTCAGTTAATATGGTAGCTATATGCTATAGTCATCCGATTTATAAAATTTTCCGGAGATTGCGTTAATCGCTGAAGTAATATTACATAATCGTCAAATGAAAAAGTTTTCCATGCAAACACTTTGCTATGGTCGTTCAGTTAATATGGCAGCTATAAGATATAGTCATCTGATCTAAATAATTTCTTCGGATATTGTCTTATTGGCTTAAGTATTAATCCATGCCTAATCTCGTGAAGATAACTCGTAAAATGAGAAAGATCCTCATGCAAGCATTTTGCTCCGATCGTTCAGTTCATATGGTAGCAATATGCTATAGTCATCCGATTTATACAATCTTTCGGAGATAGCATTATTGGCTGAAGTAATAATCCATGCCAAATTTTGTGAACATACTTCGTCAAATGAAAAGGTTTACATCGCAGCTATATGCTATAGTCATCCGATATATACGATTTTTCGGAGATTGCATTATTAGCTGAAGTAATAATCCATGCCTAATTTCGTGAAGATAACTCGTCAAATTAAAAAGTTTTCCATGCAAGGATTTTTGTCCGATCGTTTAGTTAATATAGTAGCTGTACGATATAGTCATCTGATCTACACAATTTCTTCGGAGATTGCATTATTGCAATAATCCATGCTAAATTTCGTGAAGATAGCTCGTCAAATAAAAAAGTTTTTCATGCAAGAAATTGTTCCGAGCGGTCAGTTAATATGGCAGCCATATGCTATATACAATTTTTCGGAGATAGCATTATTGGCTGAAATTATAACTCATGCCAACTTTTGTGAACATACTTCGTTAAATGCAAAAATTTTCCCGCATGGACTTTAGTACGATCGTTCAGTTAATATGGTAGCTATATGCTATAGTCATCCGATTTATAAAATTTTCCGGAGATTGCGTTAATCGCTGAAGTAATATTACATAATCGTCAAATGAAAAAGTTTTCCATGCAAACACTTTGCTATGGTCGTTCAGTTAATATGGCAGCTATAAGATATAGTCATCTGATCTAAATAATTTCTTCGGATATTGTCTTATTGGCTTAAGTATTAATCCATGCCTAATTTCGTGAAGATAACTCGTAAAATGAGAAAGATCCTCATGCAAGCATTTTGCTCCGATCGTACAGTTCATATGGTAGCAATATGCTATAGTCATCCGATTTATACAATCTTTCGGAGATAGCATTATTGGCTGAAGTAATAATCCATGCCAAATTTTGTGAACATACTTCGTCAAATGAAAAGGTTTACATCGCAGCTATATGCTATAGTCATCCGATATATACGATTTTTCGGAGATTGCATTATTAGCTGAAGTAATAATCCATGCCTAATTTCGTGAAGATAACTCGTCAAATTAAAAAGTTTTCCATGCAAGGATTTTTGTCCGATCGTTTAGTTAATATAGTAGCTGTACGATATAGTCATCTGATCTACACAATTTTTTCGGAGATTGCATTATTGCAATAATCCATGCCAAATTTCGTGAAGATAGCTCGTCAAATGAAAAAGTTTTCCATGCAAACACTTTGCTATGGTCGTTAAGTTAATATGGCAGCTATACGATATAGTCATCTGATCTAAATAATTTCTTCGGATATTGTCTTATTGGCTGAAGTATTAATCCATGCCTAATTTCGTGAAGATAACTCGTCAAATGAAAAAGTTTTCAATGTAAGCACTTTGCTTCGATCGTTCGTTAATATGACAGCTAAATGATATAGTCATCTGGTGATAACAGTTCTTCGGAAATTGCATTATATCTAAAACCCATGCCAAATTTCGTGAAGATAACTTGTAAATTAAAAAAGTTTTCCCCGCAAGTACTTTAGTCCGATCGTTCAGTTAATACGGTAGATATATGCTATAGTCATCTTATTTATACAATTTTTCGGAGATTGTATTATTCGTCCAATGAAAAAGTATTCCACACAAGGACTTTAGTCCGATCGTTCAGTTAATACGGTAGCTATATGCTATAGTCGTCTGGTGATACAATTTCTTCGGAGATTGCATTATTGCAATAAGCCGTGCCTAATATCGTGAAGATACCTCGTAAAATGAGAAAGATTCCCATGCAAGCATTATGCTCCAATCGTTCAGTTCATATGGTAGCAATATGCTATATTCATCCGATTTATACAATCTTTCGGAGATAGCATTAATGGCTGAAGTAATAATCCATGCCAAATTTTGTGAACATACTTCGTCAAATGAAAAGGTTTACATCGCAGCTATATGCTATAGTCGTCCAATATATACGATTTTTCGGAGATTGCATTATTAGCAGAAGTAATAATCTATAATCGTCAAATTAAAAAGTTATCCATGCAAGCACTTTACTCCGATCGTTCAGTTAATATGGCGGTTATACGATATAAAAATCTGATCTAAGCACTTTCTTCGGAGATTGTATTATTGGCTGAAGTAATAATCCATAATCGTCAAATGAAAACTTGTCCACGCAAGGACTTTAAACCGATTGTTCAGTTAATATGGGAGCTATATGCTATAGTCATCTGGTGATACAATTACTTCGGAGATTGCATTATTACTATAGTCCATGCCAAATTTCGTGAAGATAACTCGTCATATTAAAAAGTTTTCCACGCAAGGAGTTTTGTCCGATCGTTCAGTTAATATGGTAGCTATATGCTATAGTCATCCGATCTATACAATTTCTTCCGAGATTGTATTATTCGCTGAAGTAATAATCCATGCCAAATTTCGTGAAGATAGCTCGTCAAATAAAAAAGTTTTTCATGCAAGAAATTGTTCCGAGCGGTCAGTTAATATGGCAGCCATATGCTATATACAATTTTTCGGAGATAGCATTATTGGCTGAAATTATAACTCGTGCCAACTTTTGTGAACATACTTCGTTAAATGCAAAAATTTTCCCGCAAGGACTTTAGTACGATCGTTCAGTTAATATGGTAGCTATATGCTATAGTCATCCGATTTATAAAATTTTCCGGAGATTGCGTTAATCGCTGAAGTAATATTACATAATCGTCAAATGAAAAAGTTTTCCATGCAAACACTTTGCTATGGTCGTTCAGTTAATATGGCAGCTATAAGATATAGTCATCTGATCTAAATAATTTCTTCGGATATTGTCTTATTGGCTTAAGTATTAATCCATGCCTAATCTCGTGAAGATAACTCGTAAAATGAGAAAGATCCTCATGCAAGCATTTTGCTCCGATCGTTCAGTTCATATGGTAGCAATATGCTATAGTCATCCGATTTATACAATCTTTCGGAGATAGCATTATTGGCTGAAGTAATAATCCATGCCAAATTTTGTGAACATACTTCGTCAAATGAAAAGGTTTACATCGCAGCTATATGCTATAGTCATCCGATATATACGATTTTTCGGAGATTGCATTATTAGCTGAAGTAATAATCCATGCCTAATTTCGTGAAGATAACTCGTCAAATTAAAAAGTTTTCCATGCAAGGATTTTTGTCCGATCGTTTAGTTAATATAGTAGCTGTACGATATAGTCATCTGATCTACACAATTTCTTCGGAGATTGCATTATTGCAATAATCCATGCTAAATTTCGTGAAGATAGCTCGTCAAATAAAAAAGTTTTTCATGCAAGAAATTGTTCCGAGCGGTCAGTTAATATGGCAGCCATATGCTATATACAATTTTTCGGAGATAGCATTATTGGCTGAAATTATAACTCATGCCAACTTTTGTGAACATACTTCGTTAAATGCAAAAATTTTCCCGCATGGACTTTAGTACGATCGTTCAGTTAATATGGTAGCTATATGCTATAGTCATCCGATTTATAAAATTTTCCGGAGATTGCGTTAATCGCTGAAGTAATATTACATAATCGTCAAATGAAAAAGTTTTCCATGCAAACACTTTGCTATGGTCGTTCAGTTAATATGGCAGCTATAAGATATAGTCATCTGATCTAAATAATTTCTTCGGATATTGTCTTATTGGCTTAAGTATTAATCCATGCCTAATTTCGTGAAGATAACTCGTAAAATGAGAAAGATCCTCATGCAAGCATTTTGCTCCGATCGTACAGTTCATATGGTAGCAATATGCTATAGTCATCCGATTTATACAATCTTTCGGAGATAGCATTATTGGCTGAAGTAATAATCCATGCCAAATTTTGTGAACATACTTCGTCAAATGAAAAGGTTTACATCGCAGCTATATGCTATAGTCATCCGATATATACGATTTTTCGGAGATTGCATTATTAGCTGAAGTAATAATCCATGCCTAATTTCGTGAAGATAACTCGTCAAATTAAAAAGTTTTCCATGCAAGGATTTTTGTCCGATCGTTTAGTTAATATAGTAGCTGTACGATATAGTCATCTGATCTACACAATTTTTTCGGAGATTGCATTATTGCAATAATCCATGCCAAATTTCGTGAAGATAGCTCGTCAAATGAAAAAGTTTTCCATGCAAACACTTTGCTATGGTCGTTAAGTTAATATGGCAGCTATACGATATAGTCATCTGATCTAAATAATTTCTTCGGATATTGTCTTATTGGCTGAAGTATTAATCCATGCCTAATTTCGTGAAGATAACTCGTCAAATGAAAAAGTTTTCAATGTAAGCACTTTGCTTCGATCGTTCGTTAATATGACAGCTAAATGATATAGTCATCTGGTGATAACAGTTCTTCGGAAATTGCATTATATCTAAAACCCATGCCAAATTTCGTGAAGATAACTTGTAAATTAAAAAAGTTTTCCCCGCAAGTACTTTAGTCCGATCGTTCAGTTAATACGGTAGATATATGCTATAGTCATCTTATTTATACAATTTTTCGGAGATTGTATTATTCGTCCAATGAAAAAGTATTCCACACAAGGACTTTAGTCCGATCGTTCAGTTAATACGGTAGCTATATGCTATAGTCGTCTGGTGATACAATTTCTTCGGAGATTGCATTATTGCAATAAGCCGTGCCTAATATCGTGAAGATACCTCGTAAAATGAGAAAGATTCCCATGCAAGCATTATGCTCCAATCGTTCAGTTCATATGGTAGCAATATGCTATATTCATCCGATTTATACAATCTTTCGGAGATAGCATTAATGGCTGAAGTAATAATCCATGCCAAATTTTGTGAACATACTTCGTCAAATGAAAAGGTTTACATCGCAGCTATATGCTATAGTCGTCCAATATATACGATTTTTCGGAGATTGCATTATTAGCAGAAGTAATAATCTATAATCGTCAAATTAAAAAGTTATCCATGCAAGCACTTTACTCCGATCGTTCAGTTAATATGGCGGTTATACGATATAAAAATCTGATCTAAGCACTTTCTTCGGAGATTGTATTATTGGCTGAAGTAATAATCCATAATCGTCAAATGAAAAACTTGTCTACACAAGGGCTTTAAACCGATTGTTCAGTTAATACGGTAGCTATATGCTATAGTCATCTGGTGATACAATTTCTTCGGAGATTGC
This sequence comes from Bactrocera oleae, assembly GCF_042242935.1. Classification (NCBI taxonomy): domain Eukaryota; kingdom Metazoa; phylum Arthropoda; class Insecta; order Diptera; family Tephritidae; genus Bactrocera; species Bactrocera oleae. The sequence goes on along the minus strand of NC_091537.1, from coordinate 49,765,686 downwards.
ATTATTACTATAGTACATATATGCTATAGTCATCCGATCTATACAATTTCTTCCGAGATTGTATTATTCGCTGAAGTAATAATCCATGCCAAATTTTGTGAACATACTTCGTCAAATGAAAAGGTTTACATCGCAGCTATATGCTATAGTCGTCCAATATATACGATTTTTCGGAGATTGCATTATTAGCAGAAGTAATAATCTATAATCGTCAAATTAAAAAGTTATCCATGCAAGCACTTTACTCCGATCGTTCAGTTAATATGGCGGTTATACGATATAAAAATCTGATCTAAGCACTTTCTTCGGAGATTGTATTATTGGCTGAAGTAATAATCCATAATCGTCAAATGAAAACTTGTCCACGCAAGGACTTTAAACCGATTGTTCAGTTAATATGGGAGCTATATGCTATAGTCATCTGGTGATACAATTACTTCGGAGATTGCATTATTACTATAGTCCATGCCAAATTTCGTGAAGATAACTCGTCATATTAAAAAGTTTTCCACGCAAGGAGTTTTGTCCGATCGTTCAGTTAATATGGTAGCTATATGCTATAGTCATCCGATCTATACAATTTCTTCCGAGATTGTATTATTTGCTGAAGTAATAATCCATGCCAAATTTCGTGAAGATAGCTCGTCAAATAAAAAAGTTTTTCATGCAAGAAATTGTTCCGAGCGGTCAGTTAATATGGCAGCCATATGCTATATACAATTTTTCGGAGATAGCATTATTGGCTGAAATTATAACTCATGCCAACTTTTGTGAACATACTTCGTTAAATGCAAAAATTTTCCCGCAAGGACTTTAGTACGATCGTTCAGTTAATATGGTAGCTATATGCTATAGTCATCCGATTTATAAAATTTTCCGGAGATTGCGTTAATCGCTGAAGTAATATTACATAATCGTCAAATGAAAAAGTTTTCCATGCAAACACTTTGCTATGGTCATTCAGTTAATATGGCAGCTATAAGATATAGTCATCTGATCTAAATAATTTCTTCGTATATTGTCTTATTGGCTTAAGTATTAATCCATGCCTAATCTCGTGAAGATAACTCGTATAATGAGAAAGATCCTCATGCAAGCATTTTGCTCCGATCGTTCAGTTCATATGGTAGCAATATGCTATAGTCATCCGATTTATACAATCTTTCGGAGATAGCATTATTGGCTGAAGTAATAATCCATGCCAAATTTTGTGAACATACTTCGTCAAATGAAAAGGTTTACATCGCAGCTATATGCTATAGTCATCCGATATATACGATTTTTCGGAGATTGCATTATTAGCTGAAGTAATAATCCATGCCTAATTTCGTGAAGATAACTCGTCAAATTAAAAAGTTTTCCATGCAAGGATTTTTGTCCGATCGTTTAGTTAATATAGTAGCTGTACGATATAGTCATCTGATCTACACAATTTTTTCGGAGATTGCATTATTGCAATAATCCATGCCAAATTTCGTGAAGATAGCTCGTCAAATGAAAAAGTTTTCCATGCAAACACTTTGCTATGGTCGTTAAGTTAATATGGCAGCTATACGATATAGTCATCTGATCTAAATAATTTCTTCGGATATTGTCTTATTGGCTGAAGTATTAATCCATGCCTAATTTCGTGAAGATAACTCGTCAAATGAAAAAGTTATCAATGTAAGCACTTTGCTTCGATCGTTCGTTAATATGACAGCTAAATGATATAGTCATCTGGTGATAACAGTTCTTCGGAAATTGCATTATATCTAAAACCCATGCCAAATTTCGTGAAGATAACTTGTCAATTTAAAAAGTTTTCCCCGCAAGTACTTTAGTCCGATCGTTCAGTTAATACGGTAGCTATATGCTATAGTCATCTTATTTATACAATTTTTCGGAGATTGTATTATTCGTCCAATGAAAAAGTATTCCACACAAGGACTTTAGTCCGATCGTTCAGTTAATACGGTAGCTATATGCTATAGTCGTCTGGTGATACAATTTCTTCGGAGATTGCATTATTGCAATAAGCCGTGCCTAATATCGTGAAGATACCTCGTAAAATGAGAAAGATTCCCATGCAAGCATTATGCTCCAATCGTTCAGTTCATATGGTAGCAATATGCTATATTCATCCGATTTATACAATCTTTCGGAGATAGCATTAATGGCTGAAGTAATAATCCATGCCAAATTTTGTGAACATACTTCGTCAAATGAAAAGGTTTACATCGCAGCTATATGCTATAGTCATCGGATATATACAATTTTTCGGAGATTGCATTATTAGCAGAAGTAATAATCTATAATCGTCAAATTAAAAAGTTATCCATGCAAGCACTTTACTCCGATCGTTCAGTTAATATGGCGGTTATACGATATAAAAATCTGATCTAAGCACTTTCTTCGGAGATTGTATTATTGGCTGAAGTAATAATCCATAATCGTCAAATGAAAAACTTGTCTACACAAGGGCTTTAAACCGATTGTTCAGTTAATACGGTAGCTATATGCTATAGTCATCTGGTGATACAATTTCTTCGGAGATTGCATTATTACTATAGTACATATATGCTATAGTCATCCGATCTATACAATTTCTTCCGAGATTGTATTATTCGCTGAAGTAATAATCCATGCCAAATTTTGTGAACATATTTCGTCAAATGAAAAGGTTTACATCGCAGCTATATGCTATAGTCATCGGATATATACAATTTTTCGGAGATTGCATTATTAGCTGAAGTAATAATCTATAATCGTCAAATTTAAAAGTTTTTCATGCAAGCACTTTACTCCGATCGTTCAGTTAATATGGCGGCTATACGATATAAAAATCTGATCTAAGCACTTTCTTCGGAGATTGTATTATTGGCTGAAGCAATAATCCATAATCGTCAAATGAAAACTTGTCCACGCAAGGACTTTAAACCGATTATTCAGTTAATATGGGAGCTATATGCTATAGTCATCTGGTGATACAATTACTTCGGAGATTGCATTATTACTATAATCCATGACAAATTTCGTGAAGATAACTCGTCATATTAAAAAGTTTTCCACGCAAGGAGTTTTGTCCGATCGTTCAGTTAATATGGTAGCTATATGCTATAGTCATCCGATCTATACAATTTCTTCGGAGATTGTATTATTCGCTGAAGTAATAATTGATGTCTAATTTCGTGAAGATACCTCGTCAAATTAAAAAGTTTTCCATGCAAGCACTTTGCTTCGATCGTTCAGTTAATATGACAGCTAAATGATATAGTCATCTGGTGATAACAGTTCTTCGGAAATTGCATTATATCTAAAACCCATGCCAAATTTCGTGAAGATAACTTGTCAATTTAAAAAGTTTTCCCCGCAAGTACTTTAGTCCGATCGTTCAGTTAATACGGTAGCTATATGCTATAGTCATCTTATTTATACAATTTTTCGGAGATTGTATTATTCGTCCAATGAAAAAGTATTCCACACAAGGACTTTAGTCCGATCGTTCAGTTAATACGGTAGCTATATGCTATAGTCGTCTGGTGATACAATTTCTTCGGAGATTGCATTATTGCAATAAGCCGTGCCTAATATCGTGAAGATACCTCGTAAAATGAGAAAGATTTCCATGCAAGCATTTTGCTCCGATCGTTCAGTTTATATGGTAGCAATATGCTATAGTCATCCTATATATACAATTTTTCGTTTTGTTTTTGAAATAATAATTTTGTTAGCTGAAATAATAATTCATAATCGTCAAATGCAAAAGTTTTCCATGCAAGCACTTTACTCCGATCGTTCAGTTAATATGGCGGCTATACGATATAAAAATCTGATCTAAGCACTTTCTTCGGAGATTGTATTATTGGCTGAAGTAATAACCCATAATCGTCAAATGAAAAAGTTTTCCACGCAAGGAATTTAAACCGATTGTTCAGTTAATACGGTAGCTGTATGCTATAGTCATCTGATTATACAATTTCTTCGGAGATTGCATTATTAATATAGTCCACGCCAATTTTCGTGAAGATAACTCGTCAAATTAAAAAGTTTTCCAAGCAAGGACTTTTGTCCGATCGTTCAGTTAATATGGTAGCTATATGCTATAGTCATCCGATCTATACAATTTCTTCGGAGATTGTATTATTCGCTGAAGTAATAATTTATGCCTAATTTCGTGAAGATACTTCATCAAATGAAAAAGTTTTCCATGCAAGCACTTTGCTCCGATCGTTTAGTTCATACCTATGGTAGCTATATGCTATAGCCATCCGATTTATACAAATTTTCGGAGATTGCATTATTAGCTGAAGTAATAATCCACAATCGTCAAATGAAAGAGTTTTTCACGCAAGAACTTGAAACCGATCGTTCAGTTAATACGGTAGCTATATGCTATAGTAATCTGGTGATACAATTTCTTCGGAGATTGCATTATTACTATAGTCCATGCCAATTTTCGTGAAGATAACTCGTCAGATTAAAAAGTTTTCCACGCAAGGACTTCTGTCCGATCGTTCAGTTAATATGGTAGCTATATGCTATAGGCATCCGATCTATACAATTTCTTCGGAGATTGTATTATTCGCTGAAGTAATAATTTATGACTAATTTCGTGAAGATACTTCGTCAAATAAGAAAGTTTTCCATGTAAACACTTTGCTCCGATCGTTCAGTTAGTATGGTAGCTATTTGCTATAGTCATCCGATTTATAAAAATTTTTGGAGATTGCATTATTGGTTGAAGTAATAATCCATAATCGTCAAATGAGAGAGTTTATTACTATAGTCAAATTAAAAAGTTTTCCACGCAAGGACTTTTGTCCGATCGTTCAGTTAATATGGTAGCTATATGCTATAGTCATCCGATCTATACAATTTCTTCGGAGATTGTATTATTCGCTGAAGTAATAATTTATGCCTAATTTCGTGAAGATACCTCGTCAAATTAAAAAGTTTTCCATGCAAGCACTTTGCTTCGATCGTTCAGTTAATATGACAGCTAAATGATATAGTCATCTGATGATAAAAGTTCTTCAGAGATTGCATTATATCTATAATCCATGCAAAATTTCGTGAAGATAACTCGTCAAATTAAAACGTTTTCCACGCAATTACTTTTGTCCGATCGTTCAGTTAATATGGTAGCTATATGCTATAGTCATCCGATCTATACAATTTCTTCGGAGATTGTATTATTCGCTGAAGTAATAATTTATGACTAATTTCGTGAAGATACTTCGTCAAATAAGAAAGTTTTCCATGTAAACACTTTGCTCCGATCGTTCAGTTAATATGGTAGCTATATGCTATAGTCATCCGATTTATAAAAATTTTTGGAGATTGCATTATTGGTTGAAGTAATAATCCATAATCGTCAAATGAAAGAGTTTATTACTATAGTCCATGCCAATTTTCGTGAAGATAACTCGTCAAATTAAAAAGTTTTCCACGCAAGGACTTTTGTCCGATCGTTCAGTTAATATGGTAGCTATGTGCTATAGTCATCCGATCTATACAATTTCTTCGGAGATTGTATTATTCGCAGAAGTAATAATTTATGCCTAATTTCGTGAAGATACCTCGTCAAATTAAAAAGTTTTCCATGCAAGCACTTTGCTTCGATCGTTCAGTTAATATTACAGCTAAATGATATAGTCATCTGATGATAAAAGTTCTTCAGAGATTGCATTATATCTATAATCCATGCAAAATTTCGTGAAGATAACTCATCAATTTAAAAAAGTTTTTCACGCAAGGACTTTAGTCCGATCGTTCAGTTAATATGGTAGCTATACGATATAGTCTTCTGATCTACACAATTTCTTTGGAGATTGCATTATTGCAATAATCCATGCAAAATTTCGTGAAGATAACTCGTCAATTTAAAAAAGTTTTCCACGCAAGGACTTTGCTATGGTCGCTCAGTTAATATGGCAGCTATACGATATAGTCATCTGATCTACATAATTTCTTCGGATATTGTATTATTGGCTGAAGTATTAGTCCATGCCTAATTTCGTGAAGATAACTCGTCAAATGAAAAAGTTTTCAATGCAAACACTTTGCTTCGATCGTTCAGTTAATATGACAGCTAAATGATATAGTCATCTGATGATAAAGGTTCTTCGGAGATTGCATTATATCTATAATCCATGCAAAATTTCGTGAAGATAACTCGTCAATTTGGCTTAAGTAATAATCAATGTCAAATTTTGTGAACATCCTTCGTCAAATGAAAAAGTTTTCCACAAGAGGACTCTAGTCCGATCGTTCAGTTAATACGGTAGCTATATGCTATAGTCATCTGGTGATACAATTTCCTCGGAGATTGCATTATTGCAATAATCCATGCCAAATTTCGTGAAGATACCTCGTAAAATGAGAAAGATTTCCATGCAAGCATTTTGCTCCGATCGTTCAGTTTATATGGTAGCAATATGCTATAGTCATCCTATATATACAATTTTTCGTTTTGTTTTTGAAATAATAATTTTGTTAGCTGAAATAATAATTCATAATCGTCAAATGCAAAAGTTTTCCATGCAAGCACTTTACTCCGATCGTTCAGTTAATATGGCGGCTATACGATATAAAAATCGGATCTAAACACTTTCTTCGGAGATTGTATTATTGGCTGAAGTAATAATCCATAATCGTCAAATGAAAAAGTTTTTCACGCAAGGACTTTAAACCGATTGTTCAGTTAATATGGTAGCTATATGCTATAGTCATCCGATTTATACAATTTCTTCGGAGATTGTATTATTCGCTGAAGTAATAATTTATGCCGAATTTCGTGAAGATACTTCGTCAAATAAGAAAGTTTTCCATGTAAACACTTTGCTCCGATCGTTCAGTTAATATGGCAGCTATATGCTTTAGTTATCCGATTTATACAAATTTTTGGAGATTGCATTATTGGTTGAAGTAATAATCCATAATCGTCAAATGAAAGAGTTTATTACTATAGTCCATGCCAATTTTCGTGGAAATAACTCGTCAAATTAAAAAGTTTTCCACGCAAGGACTTTTGTCCGATCGTTCAGTTAATATGGTAGCTATATGCTATAGTCATCCGATCTATACAATTTCTTCGGAGATTGTATTATTCGCTGAAGTAATAATTTATGACTAATTTCGTTAAGATACTTCGTCAAATAAGAAAGTTTTCCATGTAAACAGTTTGCTCCGATCGTTCAGTTAATATGACAGCTAAATGATATAGTCATCTGATGATAAAAGTTCTTCGGAGATTGCATTATATCGATAATCCATGCAAAATTTCGTGAAGATAACTCGTCAATTTAAAAAAGTTTTCCATGCAAGCACTTTGCTCCGATCGTTTAGTTAATATGGTAGCTTTACGATATAGTCATCTGATCTACACAATTTCTTCGGAGATTGCATTATTGCAATAATCCATGCCAAATTTCGTGAAGATAGCTCGTCAAATGAAAAAGTTTTCCATGCAAACACTTTGCTATGGTCGTTCAGTTAATATGGCAGCTATACGATATAGTCATCTGATCTAAATAATTTCTTCGGATATTGTCTTATTGGCTTAAGTATAAATCCATGCCTAATTTCGTGAAGATAATTTGTAAAATGAGAAAGATGCCCATGCAAGCGTTTGTTCCGATCGTTCAGTTCATATGGTAGCAATATGCTATAGTCATCCGATTTATACAATCTTTCGGAGATAGCATTATTGGCTGACGTAATAATCCATGCCTAATTTCGTGAAGATAACTCGTCAAATTAAAAAGTTTTCCAAGCAAGGACTTTTGTCCGATTGTTTAGTTAATATGGTAGCTATACGATATAGTCATCTGATCTACAAAATTTTTTCGGAGATTGCATTATTGCAATAATCCATGCCAAATTTCGTGAAGATAGCTCGTCAAATGAAAAAGTTTTCCATGCAAACACTTTGCTATGGTCGTTAAGTTAATATGGCAGCTATACGATATAGTCATCTGATCTAAACAATTTCTTCGGATATTGTCTTATTGGCGGAAGTATTAATCCATGCCTAATTTCGTGAAGATAACTCGTCAAATGTAAAAGTTTTCAATGCAAGCACTTTGATCCGATCGTTCAGTTAATATGACAGCGAAATGATATAGTCATCTGATGATAAAGGTTCTTCGGAGATTGCATTATATCTATAATCCCTGCCAAATTTCGTGAAGATAACTTGTCAATTTAAAAAGTTTCCCCGCAAGTACTTTAGTCCGATCGTTCAGATAATACGGTAGCTATATGCTATAGTCATTTTATTTATACAATTTTTCGGAGATTGTATTATTCGTCAAATGAAAAAGTTTTCCACACAAGGACTTTAGTCCGATCGTTCAGTTAATACGGTAGCTATATGCTATAGTCGTCTGGTGATACAATTTCTTCGGAGAATGCATTATTGCAATAAGCCGTGCCTAATATCGTGAAGATACCTCGTAAAATGAGAAAGATTCCCATGCAAGCATTTTGCTCCGATCGTTCAGTTCATATGGTAGCAATATGCTATAGTCATCCGATTTATACAATCTTTCGGACATAGCATTATTGGCTGAAGTAATAATCCATGCCAAATTTTGTGAACATACTTCGTCAAATGAAAAGGTTTACATCGCAGCTATATGCTATAGTCATCCGATATATACGATTTTTCGGAGATTGTATTATTGGCTGAAGTAATAATCCATAAGCGTCAAATGAAAAAGTTTTTCACGCAAGGACTTTACTCCGATCGTTCAGTTAATATGGCGGCTATACGATATAAAAATCGGATCTAAACACTTTCTTCGGAGATTGTATTATTAGCTGAAGTAATAATCCATAATCGTCAAATGAAAGCGTTTTTCACGCAAGAACTTGAAACCGATCGTTCAGTTAATACGGTAGCTATATGCTATATTCATCTGGTGATACAATTTCTTCGGAGATTGCATTATTACTATAGTCCATGCCAATTTTCGTGAAGATAACTCGTCAGATTAAAAAGTTTTCCACGCAAGGACTTTTGTCCGATCGTTCAGTTAATATGGTAGCTATATGCTATAGTCATCCGATCTATACAATTTCTTCGGAGATTGTATTATTCGCTGAAGTAATAATTTATGACTAATTTCGTGAAGATACTTCGTCAAATAAGAAAGTTTTCCATGTAAACACTTTGCTCCGATCGTTCAGATAATACGGTAGCTATATGCTATATTCATTTTATTTATACAATTTTTCGGAGATTGTATTATTCGTCAAATGAAAAAGTTTTCCACACAAGGACTTTAGTCCGATCGTTCAGTTAATACGGTAGCTATATGCTATAGTCGTCTGGTGATACAATTTCTTCGGAGATTGCATTATTGCAATAAGCCGTGCCTAATATCGTGAAGATACCTCGTAAAATGAGAAAGATTCCCATGCAAGCATTTTGCTCCGATCGTTCAGTTCATATGGTAGCAATATGCTATAGTCATCCGATTTATACAATCTTTCGGACATAGCATTATTGGCTGAAGTAATACTCCATGCCAAATTTTGTGAATATACTTCGTCAAATGAAAAGGTTTACATCGCAGCTATATGCTATAGTCATCCGATATATACGATTTTTCGGAGATTGCATTATTATCAGAAGTAATAATCTATAATCGTCAAATCAAAAAGTTTTCCATGCAAGCACTTTACTCCGATCGTTCAGTTAATATGGCGGCTATACGATATAAAAATCTGATCTAAGCACTTTCTTCGGAGATTGTATTATTGGCTGAAGTAATAATCCATAATCGTCAAATGAAAAACTTGTCTACGCAAGGGCTTTAAACCGATTGTTCAGTTAATACGGTAGCTATATGCTATAGTCATCTGGTGATACAATTTCTTCGGAGATTGCATTATTACTATAGTCCATGCCAATTTTCGTGAAGACAACTCGTCAAATTAAAAAGTTTTCCACGCAAGGAGTTTTGTCCGATCGTTCAGTTAATATGGTAGCTATATGCTATAGTCATCCGATCTATACAATTTCTTCGGAGATTGTATTATTCGCTGAAGTAATAATCCATGCCAAATTTTGTGAACATACTTCGTCAAATGAAAAGGTTTACATCGCAGCTATATGCTATAGTCATCCGATATATACAATTTTTCGGAGATTGCATTATTAGCTGAAGTAATAATCCATAATCGTCAAATGAAAGAGTTTTTCACGCAAGGACTTGAAACCGATCGTTCAGTTAATACGGTAGCTATATGCTATAGTCATCTGGTGATACAATTTCTTCGGAGATTGCATTATTACTATAGTCCATGCCAATTTTCGTGAAGATAACTCGTCAAATTAAAAAGTTTTCCGCGCAAGGACTTTTGTCCGATCGTTCAGTTAATATGGTAGCTATATGCTATAGTCATCCGATCTATACAATTTCTTCGGAGATTGTATTATTCGCTGAAGTAATAATTTATGCCTAATTTCGTGAAGATACCTCGTCAAATTAAAAAGTTTTCCATGCAAGCACTTTGCTTCGATCGTTCAGTTAATATGACAGCTAAATGATATAGTCATCTGATGATAAAAGTTCTTCAGAGATTGCATTATATCTATAATCCATGCAAAATTTCGTGAAGATAACTCGTCAAATTAAAACGTTTTCCACGCAATTACTTTTGTCCGATCGTTCAGTTAATATGGTAGCTATATGCTATAGTCATCCGATCTATACAATTTCTTCGGAGATTGTATTATTCGCTGAAGTAATAATTTATGACTAATTTCGTGAAGATACTTCGTCAAATAAGAAAGTTTTCCATGTAAACACTTTGCTCCGATCGTTCAGTTAATATGGTAGCTATATGCTATAGTCATCCGATTTATAAAAATTTTTGGAGATTGCATTATTGGTTGAAGTAATAATCCATAATCGTCAAATGAAAGAGTTTATTACTATAGTCCATGCCAATTTTCGTGAAGATAACTCGTCAAATTAAAAAGTTTTCCACGCAAGGACTTTTGTCCGATCGTTCAGTTAATATGGTAGCTATGTGCTATAGTCATCCGATCTATACAATTTCTTCGGAGATTGTATTATTCGCAGAAGTAATAATTTATGCCTAATTTCGTGAAGATACCTCGTCAAATTAAAAAGTTTTCCATGCAAGCACTTTGCTTCGATCGTTCAGTTAATATTACAGCTAAATGATATAGTCATCTGATGATAAAAGTTCTTCAGAGATTGCATTATATCTATAATCCATGCAAAATTTCGTGAAGATAACTCATCAATTTAAAAAAGTTTTTCACGCAAGGACTTTAGTCCGATCGTTCAGTTAATATGGTAGCTATACGATATAGTCTTCTGATCTACACAATTTCTTTGGAGATTGCATTATTGCAATAATCCATGCAAAATTTCGTGAAGATAACTCGTCAATTTAAAAAAGTTTTCCACGCAAGGACTTTGCTATGGTCGCTCAGTTAATATGGCAGCTATACGATATAGTCATCTGATCTACATAATTTCTTCGGATATTGTATTATTGGCTGAAGTATTAGTCCATGCCTAATTTCGTGAAGATAACTCGTCAAATGAAAAAGTTTTCAATGCAAGCACTTTGCTTCGATCGTTCAGTTAATATGACAGCTAAATGATATAGTCATCTGATGATAAAGGTTCTTCGGAGATTGCATTATATCTATAATCCATGCAAAATTTCGTGAAGATAACTCGTCAATTTGGCTTAAGTAATAATCAATGTCAAATTTTGTGAACATCCTTCGTCAAATGAAAAAGTTTTCCACAAGAGGACTCTAGTCCGATCGTTCAGTTAATACGGTAGCTATATGCTATAGTCATCTGGTGATACAATTTCCTCGGAGATTGCATTATTGCAATAATCCATGCCAAATTTCGTGAAGATACCTCGTAAAATGAGAAAGATTTCCATGCAAGCATTTTGCTCCGATCGTTCAGTTTATATGGTAGCAATATGCTATAGTCATCCTATATATACAATTTTTCGTTTTGTTTTTGAAATAATAATTTTGTTAGCTGAAATAATAATTCATAATCGTCAAATGCAAAAGTTTTCCATGCAAGCACTTTACTCCGATCGTTCAGTTAATATGGCGGCTATACGATATAAAAATCGGATCTAAACACTTTCTTCGGAGATTGTATTATTGGCTGAAGTAATAATCCATAATCGTCAAATGAAAAAGTTTTTCACGCAAGGACTTTAAACCGATTGTTCAGTTAATATGGTAGCTATATGCTATAGTCATCCGATTTATACAATTTCTTCGGAGATTGTATTATTCGCTGAAGTAATAATTTATGCCGAATTTCGTGAAGACACTTCGTCAAATAAGAAAGTTTTCCATGTAAACACTTTGCTCCGATCGTTCAGTTAATATGGCAGCTATATGCTTTAGTTATCCGATTTATACAAATTTTTGGAGATTGCATTATTGGTTGAAGTAATAATCCATAATCGTCAAATGAAAGAGTTTATTACTATAGTCCATGCCAATTTTCGTGGAAATAACTCGTCAAATTAAAAAGTTTTCCACGCAAGGACTTTTGTCCGATCGTTCAGTTAATATGGTAGCTATATGCTATAGTCATCCGATCTATACAATTTCTTCGGAGATTGTATTATTCGCTGAAGTAATAATTTATGACTAATTTCGTTAAGATACTTCGTCAAATAAGAAAGTTTTCCATGTAAACAGTTTGCTCCGATCGTTCAGTTAATATGACAGCTAAATGATATAGTCATCTGATGATAAAAGTTCTTCGGAGATTGCATTATATCGATAATCCATGCAAAATTTCGTGAAGATAACTCGTCAATTTAAAAAAGTTTTCCATGCAAGCACTTTGCTCCGATCGTTTAGTTAATATGGTAGCTTTACGATATAGTCATCTGATCTACACAATTTCTTCGGAGATTGCATTATTGCAATAATCCATGCCAAATTTCGTGAAGATAGCTCGTCAAATGAAAAAGTTTTCCATGCAAACACTTTGCTATGGTCGTTCAGTTAATATGGCAGCTATACGATATAGTCATCTGATCTAAATAATTTCTTCGGATATTGTCTTATTGGCTTAAGTATAAATCCATGCCTAATTTCGTGAAGATAATTTGTAAAATGAGAAAGATGCCCATGCAAGCGTTTGTTCCGATCGTTCAGTTCATATGGTAGCAATATGCTATAGTCATCCGATTTATACAATCTTTCGGAGATAGCATTATTGGCTGACGTAATAATCCATGCCTAATTTCGTGAAGATAACTCGTCAAATTAAAAAGTTTTCCAAGCAAGGACTTTTGTCCGATTGTTTAGTTAATATGGTAGCTATACGATATAGTCATCTGATCTACAAAATTTTTTCGGAGATTGCATTATTGCAATAATCCATGCCAAATTTCGTGAAGATAGCTCGTCAAATGAAAAAGTTTTCCATGCAAACACTTTGCTATGGTCGTTAAGTTAATATGGCAGCTATACGATATAGTCATCTGATCTAAACAATTTCTTCGGATATTGTCTTATTGGCGGAAGTATTAATCCATGCCTAATTTCGTGAAGATAACTCGTCAAATGTAAAAGTTTTCAATGCAAGCACTTTGATCCGATCGTTCAGTTAATATGACAGCGAAATGATATAGTCATCTGATGATAAAGGTTCTTCGGAGATTGCATTATATCTATAATCCCTGCCAAATTTCGTGAAGATAACTTGTCAATTTAAAAAGTTTCCCCGCAAGTACTTTAGTCCGATCGTTCAGATAATACGGTAGCTATATGCTATAGTCATTTTATTTATACAATTTTTCGGAGATTGTATTATTCGTCAAATGAAAAAGTTTTCCACACAAGGACTTTAGTCCGATCGTTCAGTTAATACGGTAGCTATATGCTATAGTCGTCTGGTGATACAATTTCTTCGGAGAATGCATTATTGCAATAAGCCGTGCCTAATATCGTGAAGATACCTCGTAAAATGAGAAAGATTCCCATGCAAGCATTTTGCTCCGATCGTTCAGTTCATATGGTAGCAATATGCTATAGTCATCCGATTTATACAATCTTTCGGACATAGCATTATTGGCTGAAGTAATAATCCATGCCAAATTTTGTGAACATACTTCGTCAAATGAAAAGGTTTACATCGCAGCTATATGCTATAGTCATCCGATATATACGATTTTTCGGAGATTGTATTATTGGCTGAAGTAATAATCCATAAGCGTCAAATGAAAAAGTTTTTCACGCAAGGACTTTACTCCGATCGTTCAGTTAATATGGCGGCTATACGATATAAAAATCGGATCTAAACACTTTCTTCGGAGATTGTATTATTAGCTGAAGTAATAATCCATAATCGTCAAATGAAAGCGTTTTTCACGCAAGAACTTGAAACCGATCGTTCAGTTAATACGGTAGCTATATGCTATATTCATCTGGTGATACAATTTCTTCGGAGATTGCATTATTACTATAGTCCATGCCAATTTTCGTGAAGATAACTCGTCAGATTAAAAAGTTTTCCACGCAAGGACTTTTGTCCGATCGTTCAGTTAATATGGTAGCTATATGCTATAGTCATCCGATCTATACAATTTCTTCGGAGATTGTATTATTCGCTGAAGTAATAATTTATGACTAATTTCGTGAAGATACTTCGTCAAATAAGAAAGTTTTCCATGTAAACACTTTGCTCCGATCGTTCAGATAATACGGTAGCTATATGCTATATTCATTTTATTTATACAATTTTTCGGAGATTGTATTATTCGTCAAATGAAAAAGTTTTCCACACAAGGACTTTAGTCCGATCGTTCAGTTAATACGGTAGCTATATGCTATAGTCGTCTGGTGATACAATTTCTTCGGAGATTGCATTATTGCAATAAGCCGTGCCTAATATCGTGAAGATACCTCGTAAAATGAGAAAGATTCCCATGCAAGCATTTTGCTCCGATCGTTCAGTTCATATGGTAGCAATATGCTATAGTCATCCGATTTATACAATCTTTCGGACATAGCATTATTGGCTGAAGTAATACTCCATGCCAAATTTTGTGAATATACTTCGTCAAATGAAAAGGTTTACATCGCAGCTATATGCTATAGTCATCCGATATATACGATTTTTCGGAGATTGCATTATTATCAGAAGTAATAATCTATAATCGTCAAATCAAAAAGTTTTCCATGCAAGCACTTTACTCCGATCGTTCAGTTAATATGGCGGCTATACGATATAAAAATCTGATCTAAGCACTTTCTTCGGAGATTGTATTATTGGCTGAAGTAATAATCCATAATCGTCAAATGAAAAACTTGTCTACGCAAGGGCTTTAAACCGATTGTTCAGTTAATACGGTAGCTATATGCTATAGTCATCTGGTGATACAATTTCTTCGGAGATTGCATTATTACTATAGTCCATGCCAATTTTCGTGAAGACAACTCGTCAAATTAAAAAGTTTTCCACGCAAGGAGTTTTGTCCGATCGTTCAGTTAATATGGTAGCTATATGCTATAGTCATCCGATCTATACAATTTCTTCGGAGATTGTATTATTCGCTGAAGTAATAATCCATGCCAAATTTTGTGAACATACTTCGTCAAATGAAAAGGTTTACATCGCAGCTATATGCTATAGTCATCCGATATATACAATTTTTCGGAGATTGCATTATTAGCTGAAGTAATAATCCATAATCGTCAAATGAAAGAGTTTTTCACGCAAGGACTTGAAACCGATCGTTCAGTTAATACGGTAGCTATATGCTATAGTCATCTGGTGATACAATTTCTTCGGAGATTGCATTATTACTATAGTCCATGCCAATTTTCGTGAAGATAACTCGTCAAATTAAAAAGTTTTCCGCGCAAGGACTTTTGTCCGATCGTTCAGTTAATATGGTAGCTATATGCTATAGTCATCCGATCTATACAATTTCTTCGGAGATTGTATTATTCGCTGAAGTAATAATTTATGCCTAATTTCGTGAAGATACCTCGTCAAATGAAAAAGTTTTCCATGCAAGCACTTTGCTCCGATCGTTCAGTTAATATGACAGCTAAATGATATAGTCATCTGATGTTAAAGGTTCTTCGGAGATTGCATTATATCTAAAATCCATGCCAAATTTCGTGAAGATAACTCGTCAATTTAAAAAAGTTTTCCACGCAAGGACTTTAGTCCGATCGTTCAGTTTAATATGGTAGCTATACGATATAGTCTTCTGATCTACACAATTTCTTCGGAGATTGTATTATTCGCTGAAGTAATAATTTATGCCTAATTTCGTGAAGATACCTCGTCAAATGAAAAAGTTTTCCATGCAAGCACTTTGCTCCGATCGTTCAGTTAATATGACAGCTAAATGATATAGTCATCTGATGTTAAAGGTTCTTCGGAGATTGCATTATATCTAAAATCCATGCAAAATATCGTGAAGATAACTCGTCAAATTAAAAAGTTTTCCACGCAAGGACTTTTGTCCGATCGTTCAGTTAATATGGTAGCTATATGCTATAGTCATCCGATCTATACAATTTCTTCGGAGATTGAATTATTCGCTGAAGTAATAATTTATGCCTAATTTCGTGAAGATACCTCGTCAAATGAAAAAGTTTTCCATGCAAGCACTTTGCTCCGATCGTTCAGTTAATATGACAGCTAAATGATATAGTCATCTGATGTTAAAGGTTCTTCGGAGATTGCATTATATCTAAAATCCATGCCAAATTTCGTGAAGATAATTCGTCAATTTAAAAAGTTTCCCCGCAAGTACTTTAGTCCGATCGTTCAGACGGTAGCTATATGTTATAGTCATTTTATTTATACAATTTTTCGGAGATTGTATTATTCGTCAAATGAAAAAGTTTTCCACACAAGGACTTTAGTCCGATCGTTCAGTTAATACGGTAGCTATATGCTATAGTCGTCTGGTGATACAATTTCTTCGGAGATTGCATTATTGCAATAAGCCGTGCCTAATATCGTGAAGATACCTCGTAAAATGCATTATTACTATAGTCTATGCCAATTTTCGTGAAGATAACTCGTCAAATTAAAAAGTTTTCCACGCAAGGACTTTTGTCCGATCGTTCAGTTAATATGGTAGCTATATGCTATAGTCATCCGATCTATACCATTTCTTCGGAGATTGTATTATTCGCTGAAGTAATAATTTATGCCTAATTTCGTGAAGATACCTCGTCAAATGAAAAAAATTTCTATGCAAGCACTTTGCTTCGATTGTTCAGTTAATATGACAGCTAAATGATATAGTCATCTGATGATAAAAGTTCTTCGGAGATTGCATTATATCTATAATCCATGCAAAATTTCGTGAAGATAACTCGTCAATTTAAAAAAGTTTTCCACGCAAGGACTTTTGTCCGATCGTTCAGTTAATATGGTAGCTATACGATATAGTCTTCTGATCTACACAATTTCTTCGGAGATTGCATTATTGCAATAATCCATGCAAAATTTCGTGAAGATAACTCGTCAATTTAAAACAGTTTTCCATGTAAACAGTTTGCTAAGATCGTTCAGTTAATATGGCAGCTATATGCTTTAGTCATCCGATTTATACAAATTTTTGGAGATTGCATTATTGGTTGAAGTAATAATCCATAATCGTCAAATGAAAGAGTTTATTACTATAGTCCATGCCAATTTTCGTGAAGATAACTCGTCAAATTAAAAAGTTTTCCACGCAAGGACTTTTGTCCGATCGTTCAGTTAATATGGTAGCTATATGCTATAGTCATCCGATCTATACAATTTCTTCGGAGATTGTATTATTCGCTGAAGTAATAATTTATGACTAATTTCGTGAAGATACATCGTCAAATAAGAAAGTTTTCCATGTAAACACTTTGCTCCGATCGTTCAGTTAATATGGCAGCTATATGCTATAGTCATCCGATTTATAAAAATTTTTGGAGATTGCATTATTGGTTGAAGTAATAATCCATAATCGTCAAATGAAAGAGTTTATTACTATAGTCCATGCCAATTTTCGTGAAGATAACTCGTCAAATTAAAAAGTTTTCTACGCAAGGACTTTTGTCCGATCGTTCAGTTAATATGGTAGCTATATACTATAGTCATCCAATCTATACAATTTCTTCGGAGATTGTATTATTCGCTGAAGTAATAATTTATGCCTAATTTCGTGAAGATACCTCGTCAAATGAAAAAGTTTTCCATGCAAGCACTTTGCTTCGATCGTTCAGTTAATATGACAGCTAAATGATATAGTCATCTGATGATAAAAGTTCTTCGGAGATTGCATTATAACTATAATCCATGCAAAATTTCGTGAAGATAACTCGTCAATTTAAAAAAGTTTTCCATGCAAGCACTTTGCTCCGATCGTTTATTTAATATGGTAGCTTTACGATATAGTCATCTGATCTACACAATTTCTTCGGAGATTGCATTATTGCAATAATCCATGCCTAATATCGTGAAGATAGCTCGTCAAATGAAAAAGTTTTCCATGCAAACACTTTGCTATGGTCGTTCAGTTAATATGGCAGTCATCTGAATTATATAATTTCTTCGGATATTGTCTTATTGGCTTAAGTATAAATCCATGCCTAATTTCGTGAAGATAACTCGTAAAATGAGAAAGATGCCCATGCAAGCGTTTGTTCCGATCGTTCAGTTCATATGGTAGCAATATGCTATAGTCATCCGATATATACAATTTCTTCGGAGATTGTATTATTCGCTGAAGTAATAATTTATGCCTAATTTCGTGAAGATACCTCGTCAAATGAAAAAGTTTTCCATGCAAGCACTTTGCTTCGATCGTTCAGTTAATATGACAGCTAAATGATATAGTCATCTGATGATAAAAGTTCTTCGGAGATTGCATTATAACTATAATCCATGCAAAATTTCGTGAAGATAACTCGTCAATTTAAAAAAGTTTTCCATGCAAGCACTTTGCTCCGATCGTTTAGTTAATATGGTAGCTTTACGATATAGTCATCTGATCTACACAATTTCTTCGGAGATTGCATTATTGCAATAATCCATGCCAAATTTCGTGAAGATAGCTCGTCAAATGAAAAAGTTTTCCATGCAAACACTTTGCTATGGTCGTTAAGTTAATATGGCAGCTATACGATATAGTCATCTGATCTAAACAATTTCTTCGGATATTGTCTTATTGGCGGAAGTATTAATCCATGCCTAATTTCGTGAAGATAACTCGTCAAATGAAAAAGTTTTCAATGCAAGCACTTTGCTCCGATCGTTCAGTTAATATGACAGCTAAATGATATAGTCATCTGATGATAAAAGTTCTTCGGAGATTGCATCATATCTATAATCCCTGCCAAATTTCGTGAAGATAACTCGTCAATTTAAAAAGTTTTCCACGCAAGGACTTTAGTACGATCGTTCAGTTAATATGGTAGCTATATGCTATAGTCATCCGATTTATAAAATTTTTCGGAGATTGCGTTATTCGCTGATGTAATATTACATAATCGTCAAATGAAAAAGTTTTCCATGCGAACATTTTGCTATGGTCGTTAAGTTAATATGGCAGCTATACGATATAGTCATCTGATCTAAATAATTTTCTCGGATATTGTCTTATTGGCTGAAGTATTAATCCATGCCTAATTTCGTGAAGATAACTCGTCAAATGAAAAAGTTTTCCATGGTAGCTATACGATATAGTCATCTGATGATAAAGGTTCTTCGGAGATTGCATTATATCTATAATCCATTCGTGAAGATAACTCGTCAATTTAAAAAGTTTTCCTCGCAAGGACTTTAGTCCGATCGTTCAGTTAATACGGTAGCTATATGCTATACGATATAGTCATCTGATCTACATAATTTCTTCGGATATTGTATTATTGGCTGAAGTATTAATCCATGCCTAATTTCGTGAAGATAACTCGTCAAATTAAAAAGTTTTCCAAGCAAGGACTTTTGTTCGATCGTTCAGTTAATATGGTAGCTATATGCTATAGTCATCCGATCTATACAAATTCTTCGGAGATTGTATTATTCGCTGAAGTAATAATTTATGCCTAATTTCGTGAAGATACCTCGTCAAATGAAAAAGTTTTCCATGCAAGCACTTTGCTCCGATCGTTCAGTTAATATGACAGCTAAATGATATAGTCATCTGATGTTAAAGGTTCTCCGGAGATTGCATTATATCTAAAATCCATGCCAAATTTCGTGAAGATAACTTGTCAATTTAAAAAGTTTCCCCGCAAGTACTTTAGTCCGATCGTTCAGTTAATACGGTAGCTATATGCTATAATCATTTTATTTATGCAATTTTTCGGAGATTGTATTATTCGTCAAATGAAAAAGTTTTCCACACAAGGACTTTGTCCGATCGTTCAGTTAATACGGTAGCTATATGCTATACGATATAGTCATCTGATCGACATAATTTCTTCGGATATTGTATTATTGGCTGAAGTATTAATCCATGCCTAATTTCGTGAAGATAACTCGTCAAATTAAAAAGTTTTCCAAGCAAGGACTTTTGTCCGATCGTTCAGTTAATATGGTAGCTATATGCTATAGTCATCCGATCTATACAAATTCTTCGGAGATTGTATTATTCGCTGAAGTAATAATTTATGCCTAATTTCGTGAAGATACCTCGTCAAATGAAAAAGTTTTCCATGCAAGCACTTTGCTCCGATCGTTCAGTTAATATGACAGCTAAATGATATAGTCATCTGATGTTAAAGGTTCTCCGGAGATTGCATTATATCTAAAATCCATGCCAAATTTCGTGAAGATAACTTGTCAATTTAAAAAGTTTCCCCGCAAGTGCTTTAGTCCGATCGTTCAGTTAATACGGTAGCTATATGCTATAGTCATTTTATTTATACAATTTTTCGGAGATTGTATTATTCGTCAAATGAAAAAGTTTTCCACACAAGGACTTTGTCCGATCGTTCAGTTAATACGGTAGCTATATGCTGTAGTCGTCTGGTGATACAATTTCTTCGGAGATTGCATTATTGCAATAAGCCGTGCCTAATATCGTGAAGATACCTCGTAAAATGAGAAAGATTCCCATGCAAGCATTTTGCTCCGATCGTTCAGTTCATATGGTAGCAATATGCTATAGTCATCCGATTTATACAATCTTTCGGACATAGCATTATTGGCTCACGTAAAAATCCATGCCAAATTTTGTGAACATACTTCGTCAAATGAAAAGGTTTACATCGCAGCTATATGCTATAGTCATCCGATATATACGATTTTTCGGAGATTGCATTATTGGCAGAAGTAATAATTCATAATCGTCAAATTAAAAAGTTTTCCATGCAAGCACTTTACTCCGATCGTTCAGTTAATATGGCGGCTATACGATATAAAAATCTGATCTAAGCACTTTCTTCGGAGATTGTATTATTGGCTGAAGTAATAATCCATAATCGTCAAATGAAAAACTTGTCTACGCAAGGGCTTTAAACCGATTGTTCAGTTAATACGGTAGCTATATGCTATAGTCATCTGGTGATACAATTTCTTCGGAGATTGCATTATTACTACAGTCCATGCCAATTTTCGTGAAGATAACTCGTCAAATTAAAAAGTTTTCCACGCAAGGAGTTTTGTCCGATCGTTCAGTTAATATGGTAGCTATATGCTATAGTCATCCGATCTATACAATTTCTTCCGAGATTGTATTATTCGCTGAAGTAATAATCCATGCCAAATTTTGTGAACATATTTCGTCAAATGAAAAGGTTTACATCGCAGCTATATGCTATAGTCATCGGATATATACAATTTTTCGGAGATTGCATTATTAGCTGAAGTAATAATCTATAATCGTCAAATGAAAAAGTTTTTCATGCAAGCACTTTACTCCGATCATTCAATTAATATGGCGGCTATACGATATAAAAATCTGATTTAAGCACTTTCTTCGGAGATTGTATTATTGGCTGAAGTAATAATCCATAATCGTCAAATGAAAAACTTGTCCACGCAAGGACTTTAAACCGATTGTTCAGTTAATACGGGAGCTGTATGCTATAGTCATCTGGTGATACAATTACTTCGGAGATTGCATTATTACTATAGTCCATGCCAATTTTCGTGAAGACAACTCGTCAAATTAAAAAGTTTTCCACGCAAGGAGTTTTGTCCGTTCGTTCAGTTAATATGGTAGCTATATGCTATAGTTATCCGATCTATACAGTTTCTTCCGAGATTGTATTATTCGCTGAAGTAATAATCCATGCCAAATTTTGTGAACATATTTCGTCAAATGAAAAGGTTTACATCGCAGCTATATGCTATAGTCATCCGATATATACAATTTTTCGGAGATTGCATTATTAGCTGAAGTAATTATCCATAATCGTCAAACTAAAGAGTTTTCCATGCAAGCACTTTACTCCGATCGTTCAGTTAATATGGCGGCTATACGTTATAAAAATCGGATCTAAGCACTCTCTTCGGAGATTGTATTATTGGCTGAAGTAATAATCCATAATCGTCAAATGAAAAAGTTTTCCACGCAAGGACTTTAAACCGATTGTTCAGTTAATAAGGTAGCTGTATGCTATAGTCATCTGATTATAGAATTTCTTCGGAGATTGCATTCTTAATATAGTCCACGCCAATTTTCGTGAAGATAACTCGTCAAATTAAAAAGTTTTCCAAGCAAGGACTTTTGTCCGATCGTTCAGTTAATATGGTAGCTATATGCTATAGTCATCCGATCTATACAATTTCTTCGGAGATTGTATTATTCGCTAAAGTAATAACTTATGCCTAATTTCCTGAAGATACTTCGTCAAATGAAAAAGTTTTCCATGCAAGCACTTTGCTCCGATCGTTTAGTTCATACCTATGGTAGCTATATGCTATAGCCATCCGATTTATACAAATTTTCGGAGATTGCATTATTAGCTGAAGTAATAATCCATAATCGTCAAATGAAAGAGTTTTTCACGCAAGGACTTGAAACTGATCGTTCAGTTAATACGGTAGCTATATGCTATAGTCATCTGGTGACACAATTTCTTCGGAGATTGCATTATTACTATAGTCCATGCCAATTTTCGTGAAGTAAACTCGTCAAATTAAAAAGTTTTCCACGCAAGGACTTTTGTCCGATCGTTCAGTTAATATGGTAGCTATATGCTATAGTCATCCGATCTATACAATTTCTTCGGAGATTGTATTATTCGCTGAAGTAATAATTTATGACTAATTTATTGAAGATACTTCGTCAAATAAGAAAGTTTTCCATGTAAACACTTTGCTCCGATCGTTCAGTTAATATGGTAGCTATATGCTATAGTTATCCGATTTATAAAAGTTTTTGGAGATTGCATTATTGGTTGAAGCAATAATCCATAATCGTCAAATGAAAGAGTTTATTACTATAGTCCATGCCAATTTTCGTGAAGATAACTCGTCAAATTAAAAAGTTTTCCACGCAAGGACTTTTGTCCGATCGTTCGGTTAATATGGTAGCTATATGCTATAGTCATCCGATCTATACAATTTCTTCGCAGATTGTATTATTCGCTGAAGTAATAATTTATGCCTAATTTCGTGAAGATACCTCGTCAAATGAAAAAGTTTTCCATGCAAGCACTTTGCTTCGATTGTTCAGTTAATATGACAGCTAAATGATATAGTCATCTGATGATAAAAGTTCTTCGGAGATTGCATTATATCTATAATCCATGCAAAATTTCGTAAAGATAACTCGTCAATTTAAAAAAGTTTTCCACGCAAGGACTTTAGTCCGATCGTTCAGTTAATATGGTAGCTATACGATATAGTCTTCTGATCTACACAATTTCTTCGGGGATTGCATTAATACAATAATCCATGCAAAATTTCGTGAAGATAACTCGTCAATTTAAAAAAGTTTTCCACGCAAGGACTTTGGTATGGTCGCTCAGTTAATATGGGCAGCTATACGATATAGTCATCTGATCTACATAATTTCTTCGGATATTGTATTATTGGCTGAAGTATTAGTCCATGCCTAATTTCGTGAAGATAACTCGTCAAATGAAAAAGTTTTCAATGCAAGCTCTTTGCTTCGATCGTTCAGTTAATATGACAGCTAAATGAAGATAACTCGTCAATTTAAAAAAGTTTTCCAAGCAAGGACTTTAGTCCGATCGTTCAGTTAATATGGTAGCTATATGCTATACGGTATAGTCAGCTGATCTACAAAATTTCTTCGGATATTGTATTATTGGCTGAAGTATTATTCCATGCCTAATTTCGTGAAGATAACTTGTCAACTGAAAAAGTTTTCAATGCAAGCACTTTTTTCCGATCCTTCAGTTAATATGGAAGCTATATAATATAGTCATCTGATCTACATAATTTCTTCGGATATTGTATTATTGGCTGAAGTAATAATCCATGCCTAATTTCGTGAAGATAACTCGTCTAATGAAAAAGTTTTCCACGCAAGCACTTTGCTTTGATCGTTCAGTTAATATGGCAGCCATATGCTATAGTCATCCAATTTATACAATTTTAAGGACATTGCATTATTGGCATAAGTAATAATCAATGTCCAATTTTGTGAACATCCTTCGTCAAATGAAAAAGTTTTAAACAAAAAGACTCTAGTCCGATCGTTCAGTTAATACGGTAGCTATATGCTATAGTTATCTGGTGATACAATTTCCTCGGAGATTACATTATTGCAATAATCCATGCCAAATTTCGTGAAGATACCTCGTAAAATGAGAAAGATTCCCATGCAAGCATTTTGCTCCGATCGTTCAGTTCATATGGTAGCAATATGCTATAGTCATCCGATATATACAATTTTTCGGAGATTGCATTGTTAGCTGAAATAATAATTCATAATCGTCAAATGCAAAAGTTTTCCATGCAAGCACTTTACTCCGATCGTTCAGTTAATATGGCGGCTATACGATATAAAAATCGGATCTAAACACTTTCTTCGGAGATTGTATTATTGGCTGAAGTAATAATCCATAATCGTCAACTGAAATAGTTTTCCACGCAAGGACTTGAAACCTATTGTTCAGTTAATATTTTAGCTATATGCTATAGTCATCCGATTTATGCAATTTTTCGGAGATTGCATTATTCGCTGAAGTAGTATTACATAATCGTCAAATGAAAAAGTTTTTAATGCAAACACTTTGCTATGGGCGTTCAGTTAATATGACAGCTATAAGATATAGTCATCTGATCTACAAAATTTCTTTGGATATTGTATTATTGGCTGAAGTATTAATCCGTGCCTAATTTCGTGAATATAACTCGTCAAATGAAAAAGTTTTCAATGCAAGCACTTTGCTCCGATCGTTCAGTTAATATGGCAGCTATACGATATAGTCATCTGATCTACATAATTTCTTCGGATATTGTATTATTGGCTGAAGTAATATAACATAATCGTCAAGTGAAAAAGTTTTCAATGCAAACACTTTGCTATGGTCGTTCAGCTAATATGGCAGTTATACGATATAATCATCTGATCTACAAAATTTTCTTTGGATATTGTATTATTGGCTGAATTATTAATCCGTGCCTAATTTCGTGAAGATAACTCGTCAAATGAAAAAGTTTTCAATGCAAGCACTTTGCTCCGATCGTTCAGTTAATATGGCAGCTATACGATATAGTCATCTGATCTACATAATTTCTTCGGATATTGTATTATTGGCTGAAGTAATATAACATAATCGTCAAGTGAAAAAGTTTTCAATGCAAACACTTTGCTATGGTCGTTCAGTTAATATGGTAGCTATACGATATAGTCATCTGATCTACACAATTTCTTCGGAGATTGCATTATTGCAATAATCCATGCCAAATTTTGTGAAGATAGCTCGTCAAATAAAAAAGTTTTTCATGCAAGAAATTATTCCGAGCGGTCAGTTAATATGGCAGCCATATGCCATATACTATTTTTCGGAGATAGCATTACTGGCTGAAATTATAACTCATGCCAACTTTTGTGAACATACTTCGTTAAATGCAAAAGTTTTCACGCACGGATTTTAGTACGATCGTTCAGTTAATATGGTAGCTATATTCTATAGTCATCCGATTTATAAAATTTTTCGGAGATTGCATTATTAGCTGAAGTAATATTACATAATCGTAAAATAAAAAAGTTTTCCATGCAAACACTTTGCTATGGTCGTTCAGTTAATATGGCAGCTAAATGATATAGTCATCTGATGACAAAGGTTCTTCGGAGATTGCATTATATCTATAATCCATGCCAAATTTCGTGAAGAGACCTCGTCAAATTAAAAAGTTTTCCACGCAAGGACTTTAGTCCGATCGTTTAGTTAATATGGTAGCTATATGCTATACGATATAGTCATCTGATCTACATGGTTTCTTCGGATATTGTATTATTGGCTGAAGTATTAATCCATGCCTAATTTCGTGAAGATAACTTGTCAAATAAAAATGATTTCAATGCAAGCATTTGGCTCCGATCGTTCTGGTAATATGGTAGCTATATGCTATAGTCATCTGATCTACACAATTTCTTCGAAGATTGCTAATTGCTATAATCCATGGCAAATTTCGTGAAGATAACTCGCCAATAAAAAAATTTCCATGGAAGCATTTTGCTCCGATCGTTCAGTTAATTTCGCAGCTATATGACGAAGTCTTCTGATGATACAATTTCTTCGGCGATTGCATTATTGCAATAATCCATGCCAAATTTCGTGAAGATAGCTCTTCAAATAAAAAAGTTTTTCATGCAAGAACTTTATTCCGAGCGGTCAGTTAATATGGCAGCCATATGCTATAGTCATCCCGTTTATACAATTTTTCGGAGATTGTATTATTTGCTGAAGTTTTCCACGCAAGCACTTCGCTCCGATCGTTCAGTTAATATGGTAGCAATATGCTATAGTCATCTGGTGATACAATTTCTTCGGAGATTGCATTATATCTATAAGCCATGCCAAATTTCATAAAGATACCTCGTTAAATGAAAAAAATTTTAATGCAAGCACTTTGCTCCGATCCTTCAGTTAATATGGCGGCTATACGATATAAAAATCTAATCTAAATACTTTCTTCGGAGATTGTATTATTGGCTGAAATAATAATCCATAATCGTCAATTTAATAAGTTTTCCACGCAAGGACTTTATACCGATCGTTCAGTTAATATGGTAGCTATATGCTATAGTCATCCCATTTATACAATTTTTCGGAGATTGTATTATTTGCTGAAGTTTTCCACGCAAGCACTTCGCTCCGATCGTTCAGTGAATATGGTAGCAATATGCTATAGTCATCTGGTGATACAATTTCTTCGGAGATTGCATTATATCTATAATCCATGCCAAATTTCATAAAGATACCTCGTTAAATGAAAAAATTTTGAATGAAAGCACTTTGCTCCGATCCTTCAGTTAATATGGAAGCTATAAGATATAGTCATCTGATCTACATAATTTCTTCGGAGATTGTGTTATTGGCTGAAGTTATAATCCATGCCCAAATTCGTGAAGATAACTCGTCAAATGAAAAAGTTTTCCACGCAAGCACTTTGCTGCGATCGTTCAGTTAATCTGGCAGCTATACTATATAGTCATCTGATCTACATAATTTCTTCGGATATTGTATTATTGGCTAAAGAAATAATCCATGCCTAATTTCGTGAAGATAACTCGTCAAATGAAAAAGTTTTCCACGCAAGCACTTTGCTTCGATCGTTCAGTTAATCTGGCAGCTATACGATATAGTCATCTGATCTACACAAATTCTTCGGAGATTGCATTATTGCAATAATCCATGCCAAATTTCGTGAAGATAACTCGTCAAGTGAAAAAATTACCATGCAAGCATTTTGCTCCGATCGTTCAGTTAATATCGCAGCTATATGATATAGTCATCTGATGATAAAAGTTCTTCGCAGATTGCATTATTGGAATAATCCATGGCAAATTTCGTGAAGATAACTCGTCAAATTAAAAAAATTTCCATGGAAGCATTTTGCTCCGATCGTTCAGTTAATATCGCAGCTATATGACAAAGTCATCTGATGATACAATTTCTTCGGCGATTGCATTATTGCAATAATCCATGCCA
The DNA here is from genome assembly GCF_042242935.1 of Bactrocera oleae. Taxonomy (NCBI): domain Eukaryota; kingdom Metazoa; phylum Arthropoda; class Insecta; order Diptera; family Tephritidae; genus Bactrocera; species Bactrocera oleae. The sequence goes on along the minus strand of NC_091537.1, from coordinate 49,737,572 downwards.
AATTTCGTGAAGATAGCTCGTCAATAGTCCATAATCGTCAAATGAAAAAGTTTTCCACGCAAGGACTTTAAACCGATTGTTCAGTTAATATGGTAGCTATATGCTATAGTCATCCGTTTTATAAAATTTTTCGGAGATTGCATTTTCCACGCAAGGACTTGAAACCTATTGTTCAGTTAATATTTTAGCTATATGCTATAATCATCCGATTTATACAATTTTTCGGAGATTGCATTATTCGCTGAAGTAGTATTACATAATCGTCAAATGAAAAAGTTTTTAATGCAAACACTTTGCTATGGGGTTCAGTTAATATGGCAGCTATACGCTATAGTCATCTGATCTACAAAATTTCTTTGGATATTGTATTATTGGCTGAAGTATTAATCCGTGCCTAATTTCGTGAAGATAACTCGTCAAATGAAAAAGCAAGCACTTTGCTCCGATCTTTCAGTTAATATGGCAGCTATACGATATAGTCATCTGATTTAAATAATTTCTTCGGATATTGTATTATTGGCTGAAGTAATATTACATAATCGTCAAGTGAAAAAGTTTTCCATGCAAACACTTTGCTATGGTCGTTCAGTTAATATGGTAGCTATACGATATAGTCATCTGATCTACACAATTTTTTCGGAGATTGCATTATTGCAATAATCCATGCCAAATTTTGTGAAGATAGCTCGTCAAATAAAAAAGTTTTTCATGCAAGAAATTATTCCGAGCGGTCAGTTAATATGGCAGCCATATGCCGTAGACAATTTTTCGGAGATAGCATTACTGGCTGAAATTATAACTCATGTCAACTTTTGTGAACATACTTCGTTAAATGCAAAAGTTTTCACGCAAGGATTTAATACGATCGTTCAGTTAATATGGTAGCTATATCCTATAGTCATCCGATTTATAAAATTTTTCGGAGATTGCATTATTCGCTGAAGAAATATTACATAATCGTCAAATGAAAAAGTTTTCCATGCAAACACTTTGCTATGGTCGTTCAGGTAGCTATACGATATAGTCATCTGATCTACACAATTTCTTCGGAGATTGCATTATTGCAATAATCCATGCCAAATTTTGTGAAGATAGCTCGTCAAATAAAAAAGTTTTTCATGCAAAAAATTATTCCGAGCGGTCAGTTAATATGGCTGCCATATACCATAGACAATTTTTCGGAGATAGCAATACTGGCTGAAATTATAACTCATGCCAACTTTTGTGGACATACTTCGTTAAATGCAAAAGTTTTCACGCAAGGATTTTAGTACGATCGTTCAGTTAATATGGTAGCTATATGCTATAGTCATCTGATCTACACAATTTCTTCGGAGATTGCATTATTGCAATAATCCATGCCAAATTTTGTGAAGATAGCTCGTCAAATAAAAAAGTTTTTCATGCAAGAACTTATTTCGCGCGGTCAGTTAATATGGAAGCCATATGCCATATAAAATTTTTCGGAGATAGCATTACTGGCTGAAACTATAACTCATGTCAACTTTTGTGAACATACTTCGTTAAATGCAAAAGTTTTCACGCAAGGACTTTAGTTCGATCGTTCAGTTAATATGGTAGCTATATTCTATAGTAATCCGATTTATAAAATTTTTCGGAGATTACATTATTAGCTGAAGTAATATTACATAATCGTCAAATGAAAAAGTTTTCCATACAAACACTTTGCTATGGTCGTTCAGTTAATATGGCAGCTAAATGATATAGTCATCTGCTGACAAAGGTTCTTCGGAGATTGCATTATATCTATAATCCATGCCAAATTTCGTAAAGAGACCTCGTCAAATTAAAAAGTTTTCCACGCAAGGACTTTAGTCCGATCGTTCAGTTAATATGGTAGCTATATGCTATACGATATAGTCATCTGATCTACATGGTTTCTTCGGATATTGTATTATTGGCTGAAGTATTAATCCATGCCTATCTTCGGAGATTGCATTATTACTATAGCCCATGCCTAATTTCGTGAAGAGACCTCGTCAAATTAAAAAGTTTCCCACGCAAGGACTTTAGTCCGATCGTTCAGTTAATATGGTAGCTATATGCTATACGATATAGTCATCTGATCTACATGGTTTCTTCGGTTATTGTATTATTGGCCGAAGTATTAATCCATGCCTAATTTCGTGAAGATAACTCGTCAAATGAAAAAGTTTTCAATGCAAGCACTTTGCGCCGATCGTTCAGTTAATATGACAGCTAAATGATATAGTCATCTGATGATAAAGGTTTTTCGGAGATTGCATTATATCTATAATCCATGCCAAATTTCGTGAAGATAACTCGTCAATTTAAAAAGTTTTCCACGCAAGGACTTTATACCGATCGTTCAGTTAATATGGTAGCTATATGCTATAGTCATCCCATTTATACAATTTTTCGGAGATTGTATTATTTGCTGTAGTTTTCCACGCAAGCACTTCGCTCCGATCGTTCAGTTAATATGGTAGCAATATGCTATAGTCATCTGGTGATACAATATCTTCGGAGATTGCATTATATCTATAATCCATGCCAAATTTCGTGAAGCTACCGCGTCAAAAGAGAAAGTATCCCATTCAAGCATTCTGCTCCGATCGTTCAGTTCATATGGCAGTATCAGATCTATACAATTTCTTCGGAGATTGCTAATTGCTACAATCCATGCCAAATTTCGTGAAGATAACTTGTCAAATAAAAATGATTTCAATGCAAGCATTTGGCTCCGATCATTCTGGTAATATGGTAGCTATATGCTATAGTCATCTGATCTACACAATTTCTTCGGAGATGGCTAATTGCTATAATCCATGGAAAATTTCGTGAAGATCACTCGCCAATGAAAAAAATTTCCATGGAAGCATTTTGCTCCGATCGTTCAGTTAATTTCGCAGCTATATGACAAAGTTATCTGATGATACAATTTCTTCGGCGATTGCATTATTGCAATAATCCATGCCAAATTTCGTGAAGATAGCTCGTCAATAGTCCATAATCGTCAAATAAAAATGATTTCAATGCAAGCATTTGGCTCCGATCATTCAGTTAATATGGAAGCTATAAGATATAGTCATCTGTTCTACATAATATCTTCGGAGATTGTGTTATTGGCTGAAGTAATAATCCATGCCCAAATTCGTGAAGATAACTCGTCAAATGAAAAAGTTTTCCACGCAAGCAATTTGCTGCGATCGTTCAGTTAATCTGGCAGCTATACTATATAGTCATCTGATCTACATAATTTCTTCGGATATTGTATTATTGGCTGAAGAAATAATCCATGCCTAATTTCGTGAAGATAACTCGTCAAATGAAAAAGTTTTCCACGCAAACACTTTGCTTCGATCGTTCAGTTAATATCGCAGCTATATGATATAGTCATCCGATGATAAAAGTTCTTCGCAGATTGCATTATTGCAATAATCCATGCCAAATTTCGTGAAGATAACTCGTCAAGTGAAAAAATTTCCATGCAAGCATTTTGCTCCGATCGTTCAGTTAATATCGCAGCTATATGATATAGTCATCCGATGATAAAAGTTCTTCGCAGATTGCATTATTGGAATAATCCATGGCAAATTTCGTGAAGATAACTCGTCAAATTAAAAAAATTTCCATGGAAGCATTTTGCTCCGATCGTTCAGTTAATATCGCAGCTATATGACAAAGTCATTTGATGATACAATTTCTTCGGCGATTGCATTATTGCAATAATCCATGCCAAATTTCGTGAAGATAGCTCGTCAAATAAAAAAGTTTTTCATGCAAGAACTTTATTCCGAGCGGTCAGTTAATATGGCAGCCATATGCTATATACAATTTTTCGGAGATAGCATTATTGGCTGAAATTTTAACTCATGCCAACTTTTGTGAACATACTTCGTTAAAAGCAAAAGTTTTCACGCAAGGCTTTTAGTACGATTGTTCAGTTAATATGGTACCTATATGCTATAGTCATCCGATTTATAAAATTTTTCGGAGATTGTGTTATTGGCTGAAGTAAAAATCCATGCCTAATTTCGTGAAGATACCTCCGCAAATGAAAAAGTTTTCAATGCAAGCACTTTATTCCGATCGTTCAGTTAATATGGCGGCTATGCGATATATTCATCTGATCTACACAATTTCTTCGGAAATTGAATTATAGGCTAGTTATAATCCACGCCCAATTTCGTTAGGATACCTCGCCAAATGAAAAATGTTTCCATGCAAGCACTTTACGCCGATCGTTCAGTTAATATGGCGGCTAACGATATAGTAGTCTGATTTATACACTTTCTTCGGAGATTGCATTATTGCAATAATCCATACAAATTTCGTGAATATAACTCGTCAAATAAAAAAGATTGCCATGCAAGCATTTTTTTCCAATCGTTCAGTTAACACGGTAGCTATTTGCTATAGTCATCCGGTCTATACATTTTCTTCGGAGCTTGTATAATTGTTGAAGTAAAAATCCATGCCTTATTTCGTGAAGATAACTCGTCAAATGAAAAATTTTTCCACGCAAGCACTTTGCTTCGATCGTTCAGTTAATCTGGCAGCTTTACGATATAGTCATCTGATCTACACAATTTCTTCGGAGATTGCATTATTGCAATAATCCATGCCTAATTTCGTGAAGATACCTCGTAAAATGAGAAAGATTCCCATGCAAGCATTTTGCTCCGATCGTTCAGTTCATATGGCGGCTATGCGATATATTCATCTGATCTACACAATTTCTTCGGAAATTGAATTATAGGCTAGTTATAATCCACGCCCAATTTCGTTAGGATACCTCGCCAAACGAAAAATGTTTCCATGCAAGCACTTTACGCCGATCGTTCAGTTAATATGGCGGCTATACGATATAGTTGTCTGATTTATACACTTTCTTCGGAGATTGCATTATTGCAATAATCCATACAAATTTCGTGAAGATATCTCGTCAAATAAAAAACTTTTTCATGCAAGCATTTTATTCCGATCGTTCAGTTAATACGGCAGCTATATGCTACATTCATTCGATAAATACAATTTTTCCGAGATTACGTATGCTAAGAAAATAACTCATGCCGAATTTCGTGAAGATACCTCGTCAAATGAACAAGTTTTCCATGCAAGCACTTTACTCAGATCGTTCAGTTCGTATGGCTGTTATCTGCTGTAGTGATCCGATCTACACAATTTTTTTGAAAATTACAAGATGGGCTAAAGCTATAATCCATTCCAAATTTCGTGAAGCTACCTCGTCAAATGAACAAGTTTTCCATGCAAGCATTTCACTCCGATCTATATCAGATATATGCTATACTTATTCGATAAATACAATTTTTCGGAGATTACTTTGTGTTTAAATGAGATTAAACTCCCTCCTCCAAGGACACCGCCCTTCTCGGGGAAAACTGGCACACCCTAATGCAACACACCACACCACACTCAACATTTCAGAAAACTACACATGAGGACACCACCACACTCAACCTCTGAGTACAATATGCACGAAGACACCTAACAAAAAGGACGGGATCATCGCTAATTCAGCATTTGCTTATTAGACCGCTAATACAGCGATCCTTATCATTCGCAAAAACACTCGCTTATCGTTTACGGGCCTGAGCGCCACCTTACCTCTTTCGTTTATACCACGTCGTTCAACATCGCTGTGGACTTTTTTACTGCGGATTCCATTCGGACAGTTACTCGATCCTCCTTTATTAAATAATTTATAATTACCTGCTTAATAAAATAATACCTGGTTTTTTTTTAATAAAATCCTTCGCACGAAATAAATGGCATTTTCATTTAACAAATTAAAGCGATTCTAAGTGACGTAAGTGAAGTATATATCCCAGTGGTGTAAACTCCCCAATAAATTGTGTACGAAAATATTCATGGTCCTTCGAGCCATAGTGAGAGGCACCATGGAGTGAAAAAACTTAAAAAAAAAATTTAGTTACATATACACAGTGCGGTGACCAAATATAAATCAAAAACAAGTAAGGAAGGGCTAAGTTCGGATGTAACCGAACATTTTATACTCTCGCAAAGTCAAATGGTATACTCGTTTGAGATTTCTTTGTGGATTGACTGATATTTTCGGTAGAGGGTCAACTATAGGCACTGGGGTCCACATATCTAGTACTTAGGGGTTTGAACAGTTTCGGTTCGATTTAGAGAATTTTTCGGCCGCAAGGTGGCATAATTTAATTGCATTATTCACGAAAAGTTTTACCCCGATATAATCATTGTTACCTGATTTGCATAGTGGAAAGTGAAAGAATCAGATGGCATTGAAAATGGTGTTACATGGGAAGTAAGCGTGATTGTAGTCCGATTTCGCCCATTTTCGCACTATAACATAGAAACATGAAAAGAACGCTATGCACCGAATTTGGCTGAAATCGGTTGAGCAGATCTCAAGATATGGGTTTTCACCTAAAAGTGGGCTGTGCCACTCTCAGAGATAAGATCTAATGTCTCTGGCGTGTTTAGTGCTTGATTTATCGCGCTTTTAGTAGTTTTTAACAGTACCGTTATATGGAGAGTGGGCGGAGTTGCCACCCGATTTCAACTATTTTCACACCGTCAATAGAAGTGCTAAAAACATTTGCTTCTAGTGAATTTTGTTATTATAGCGTTAGCGGTTTAGGAGATATGCACATTAAACCTATTAGAGGCGGGACCACGCCCACTTTTTAAAAAAAAGTTTTAACTGCAGATGCCCCTCCGTAGTGTGATCCTGTGTACTAAATAACAGTCTTGTATCTTATTGCGGAGCTTAGTTATGGCAAGTTATTTGTTTTTGATTAATGGCATTTTGTGGGCGTGGCAGTGGTCCGATTACGCCCATCTGCAATACCAACCGTCTCACGGTACCAAGAAACATGTCTACCAAGTTTCATAAAGATATCTCAATTTTTACTCAAGTTAGAGCTTGCACGGACGGACGGACAGACAGTCACCCGGATTCCAACTCGTCTCTTCATCCTGATCATTTTTATACTCTCGCAACCTGTTGCTACAGAGTATAATAGTTTTGTTCACCTAACGGTTGTTTGTATCACCTAAAACTAATCGAGTTAGATATAGGGTTATATATATATAAATGATCAGGATGAAGAGACGAGTTGAAATCCGGGTGACTGTCTGTCCGTCCGTCCGTCTGTCCGTCCGTGCAAGCTCTAACTTGAGTAAAAATTGAGATATCTTTATGAAACTTGGTAGACATGTTTCCTGGTATCGTGAGACGGTTGGTATTGCAGATGGGCGTAATCCGACCACTGCCACGCCCACAAAACGCCATTAATCAAAAACAAATAACTTGCCATAACTAAGCTCCACAATAAGATACAAGACTGTTATTTGGTACACAGGATCACATTAGGGAGGGGCATCTGCAGTTAAAATTTTTTTTAAAAAAGTGGGCGTGGTCCCGCCTCTAATAGGTTTAATGTGCATATCTCCTAAACCGCTAATGCTATAATAACAAAATTCACTGGAAGCAAATATTTTTAGCACTTCTATTGACGGTGTGAAAATAGTTGAAATCGGGTGGCAACTCCGCCCACTCCCCATATAACGGTACTGTTAAAAACGACTAAAAGCGCGATAAATCAAGCACTAAACACGCCAGAGTCATTAAATTTTATCTCTGGGATGGCATGAGATGACTTTATAGGAACCGCGTTCAAAATTAGACAGTGGGCGTGGCACAGCCCACTTTTAGGTGAAAACCCATATCTTGAGATCTGCTTAACCGATTTCAACCAAATTCGGTGCATAACGTTCTTTTCATGTTTCTATGTCACAGTGCAAAAATGGGCGAAATCGGACTACAACCACGCCTACTTTCCATATAACACCATTTTAAATTCCATCTGATTATTTCACTTTCCACTATGCAAATCAGGCAACAATGACTGTATCGGGATAAAACTTTGCGTGAATAATGCGATTAAAGTATGCCACCTTGTGGCCAAAAATTGTCTAAATCGAACCAAAACTGTTTAAGCCCCTAAGTACTAAATATGTGGACCCCAGTGCCTATAGTTGACCTTCTACCGAAAATATCAGCCAATCCACAAAGAAATCTCAAACGAGTATACTATTTGACTTTGCGAGAGTATAAAATGTTCGGTTACATCCGAACTTAGCCCTTCCTTACTTGTTATATATATAACCCTATATCTAACTCGATTAGTTTTAGGTGATACAAACAACCGTTAGGTGAACAAAACTATTATACTCTGTAGCAACAGGTTGCGAGAGTATAACAAGTAAGGATACTTACTTCGGATGTAACATTTGCTTCTAGTGAATTTTGTTATTATAGCATTAGCGGTTTAGGAGATACGCACATTAAACCTATTAGAGGCAGGACCACGCCCACTTTTAAAAAAATAGTTTTAACTGCAGATGCCCCTCCCTAATGTGATCCTGTGTACCAAATAACAGTCTTGTATCTTATTGTGGAGCTTAGTTATGGCAAGTTATTTGTTTTTGATTAATGGCGTTTTGTGGGCGTGGCAGTGGTCGGATTACGCCCATCTGCAATACCAACCGTCTCACGATACCAGGAAACATGTCTACCAAGTTTCATAAAGATATCTCAATTTTTACTCAAGTTAGAGCTTGCACGGACGGACAGACGGACGGACGGACGGACAGACAGTCACCCGGATTTCAACTCGTCTCTTCATCCTGATCATTTATGTATATATAACCCTATATCTAACTCGATTAGTTTTAGGTGATACAAACAACCGTTAGGTGAGCAAAACTATTATATTCTGTAGCAACAGGTTGCGAGAGTATAAAAAGGGTTCAACAACGTAATACAACACAAATCGAGCGCGAAAACTAAAATACCTAATTGCATACATAAACACCAACAACTTAAACGGGCGCGAATTTAAAACAAATGATAATAAACTCACTAAAACCAGGTACGACTGGAAGCAGAGGAAAAGGAATTGACAACAAAGAAATACACATGCGTACATACAAACAGAAGCCTACCCCTGCAAAACCATAGTGAGCGTATTCATTTCACTTATTATTTTATATATGTAAATACTTGTATGTATGGTTGAATACGGTTTTATATAACATAAAACCTGTAGCAGTAAAACCGTTTTACTAATATAAAAAACGATTATCAAACTGGTATAAATCACGGTAAAAATCGAAATACCGCTGACATTAAAACCAGTTTGGAACAATATATAATATATTATATATCCAAACATATAATATGTAAATAATTATTGTATGCCTATAAGCTTCCCTTTGTGTTTTCAAACACACATATTTCTCAAACACAAAAAACAAAAACAAAATTCAAGTATTTACTTGCAAATATTTTCCGCCAATACCCTTATTTTTAACAAAAACAGTAAGCAGGATTGCCTAAAATAAGTAAAAACATATAGTGTGCATATACGGGAAAACATCGTGTTTTACCAATTCTATTTTCGCGCTCTGTTTACGTCGCTTATATTATAAATATATACAAGTATATGGAAATTTTTATAAACTTACGGCAAAGACTCTGTCTATCTTTCTACTCCCCACATTGGGTATTATTTAACTGAAAAATTAAATTTTAAATCTTGCAAAAGAGGTGATTAAATGAAAATATTAAAAAATACATTTGTTACAACGCAAACAAAATAAAAATAAAAAAATAAATAAATACATAAAATATTATTTTAACAAGAACTTAAGTACATACGCATATGTACATCTTTTCAAAGTCCACATTGACATATATCCCGCAATACCCCTTGTAACAAGCAAGCAGGATTGCGTACAAAAAAAAAAACTAAAAGCACATTGATCCCTTCAACGAGCTCTCAATTGCATTAGAAAATATACATACATACGCGCAAACAATCCGTGCTGTACAAAGTGTATTGATCTCTTCGACGAGCTCTCAATTTCACGAGCACATAAATATATACATACAAGTCCGTGTATTAGGGTGTACCTAATTACAACAACATAAGGACATAAAAAGTATTTTTAAATTAAAATAGGAAATATTTAACTAATCCGAAAAAAAAACTCTTACATACGTAAAAGAGTATTCGGTATTATCGCTGCGTTTAAATCAAGTTTACACTGAAAATATTTTAATCAACTTTGACACATATAGTAATAAATAACATAACAAAATGGTTGATGACGACAAAAATCAAACTACACCTGCAGGAGCTCAAAACAGGTCACCAAATTCATTTCTGAGAGTGACAGATTAACAAGACACTGCACTCGATTTTCATCTTTCTTCACCGATTCAAGACAACTCTGAATCGTTATTAGAAATAAAAAAGCAAAATCTTAACAATTTTTGGACTCGTCTCCAAGGGGCTCATGATGCCATAGTAGAAACTGAGTCGTCAGATCTACCACAAAATTTTAAAACCTCGGCTTTCACAAATTATGAAAACTGCTTAGACCTGTACGAAGCCACAAAAGCTATGATCTCCGATCAGTTAAAGTTAATAAAAGCGATTGCACCTACTCCACATCCGAGAGTAGAGCTGCCACAAATTCAAAGTCAAGAGGCAAGTTCAGGCATCAATCTCGAGATGCCCTCATGTGACACAGAAACATTTTATGGAGGTTATTAAGAATGGCCGTCCTTCCAGGACATGTTGACAGCCGTATACATCAACAATCCAAAATTATCACAAGAACAAAATTTGTATCACCTCCGATACAAAACAGAAGACACTAAACTTGCCTAAAATTCAAAATGAAACAAGTGAAGAATTTATTAGACTACAATCCACTGTTTCTAATTGTTTGTCGGTTCTATCTTCACAAAATATTTCCACAGACAGCTGGAACCCTATTCTGGTAAATATATGCACCGTAGCATTACCAGAAAAACCGTTACTTTTATGGGAGCAATCGCTCTCATCACGAAAGAAATGCCCCACGAGACAACAATTGAAAGACTTTCTAACTACCCAGTACGAAATCGCTGAAATGGTAGACAAAAAACTAATTAAAACAAAAGTTGTACAACACGACCTAAATAGAAGCTTCAATAGACCCCAAGCTAGTAGCAAAAACATATTAAACAGAAGCTTTTACAAAACGCAATCTTTACATCCGAACAGAACAAGCATACGTCATGCGAACTATGCACAAGAGGACATAAATTACAATCTTGCAAGAAGTTTAAAAACTTAAAAGTCAACGAACGAAACAATTTTGTGAGATCAAAAAGCTTTTGTACAAATTGCTTGTCACATACACATGCATATAAAAATTGCAAAAGCAAATTCAATTGCTTATATTGTCACAAAAGACACAACACAATGCTGCATTACATCAAATTTCCCTTTTCACCTCAAAGAAGCGCTTATACAAAAATAACCACAAGTTTAGTTGCGACAACAACTCCTAAAAACCAAAATCCCGAAAATTGCCAAAACACACCATGTTGCACAAAAAACTCAAACGCTACACAGCGAAATTCAATGTAAGGTAATACTACCCACAGCAGTCATCGAGGAGAACTCTACAAACTTATAGCCTTAATAGACCAATGATCACAACGATCCTTCATAGCGTCTAAGGCACAAAATGAGCTAAAACTGGCAACAAATCAATTAAATTTTGAAATTACGGGAATGGGCGGAAGAGTAGTCCAAAACTCAAATTAAAATAAGCCCCATTACCCTAATTTCCCCCCAAGCAGATAAGCGAATTGTAGCGGAAGCTATAGAGTTACCGCAACTTACTAACATGCTTCCAAGCTATCACATAAATAGCAAGCATTGGCAAAAGGTTTTACACCTAAAGCTAGCAGATCCCAACTGCAACACCCCCGCTCAAATAGATATTATAATAGGCTGCGACCTTATATCCGGAAATAATACTTGAAGGTGTTGAACAAATTTCAAACACCCTTCTAACCCAAAATACTATATTTGGTTGGATTCTAAGTGGACTAGTTCCAGAACCAGTTTTCACATCAAGAACTCGAGTTGACGAAAATTCAAAAGAATACCTTAATTTACAATCAAGGAAATTTTAGGAGTTAGAAAAACGCCACCTAATATGAATTACAACCCCAGAAGATCAGTACTGTAAAGACTTCTACAAAGCCACAACTACTCGATCAAATAATGGCCGGTACGTCATACGACTACCGCTAAATTCACAATGTTCCAACACTCCACGAATTGGCAAAAAAAAACAAAGTCAGAGTCTCTTCTGACAAGATCAGTTTTAAAAACACAAATATGTAACTTTTCGACCCCGCAGGATGGCTCTTGCCAATAATGATACAAAGATCCTGATTTAAAAAGCTTGAGATATGTGGCGCGCTCCTACTTGCCAAATTAGTGCATACGCACTTTAACATATATCAAAATTGTCCAAAAAAAAATGTCAAAAAATCGACACATAACAAATTTTCCTGTAGTAGCTTACTTTTTCAAAATTATAAAACAATTCAAAAATAAAGTTAAGGGATCACCATAGTGACGCACCTAGACTTACAGAAAGCAAAGGTCGCAGTTATCGCATCGGTCTAAGCGCTCCTCATATGGGTGGTCTATGGGAATCAGCTATAAAAAGCTTCAAAAAAGTAGATGTATATTGCAAATAAATATATCGAATTTACCACATTACTAACTTGAAAAGAAACCGTTCCCAATTCACGGCCAATCACTGTACTCTCGCAAGACCCTTCTAATTTCTCTGTCCTGACAATAGGGCATTTTCTCAAAGGAGCTCCCATTCTGGCCATACCTGAGCCAGGCGTGGAGTCGCTAACCTTAATAAGCCGATGGTAAAGAAATTTTAAACAAACAATACAAATAATAAAATTATAAAAGAAACAACCGCAAATACAATAAGTACGAAAAGCAACTACACCCTCATATACCCGCAAAATAAAACCTTAAAGCACTAACATACACATCAAAATGCGTACAAAATATGTTCTTAAAACCAAAGCCGTTTCATACCCACATGATATGGATATACCACTACCTCATCACCGTGTCCTCAGCTACTGCATCAGCAGTACCTCGGAATCCATTCAACAGCATATACGTGTAATACTAGGCTTAATATTCGCCTAGGGGGGCCAGGATGTTTAAATGAGATTAAACTCCCTCCTCCAAGTACACCACTCTACTCGGGAAAAACTGGCACACCACTCAACCTCTGAGTACAATATACAAGAAGACGCCTAAAGAAAAGGACGGGATCATCGCTAATTCAGCATTCGCTTATTAGACCGCTAGTACAGCGATTATAATCATTCGCAAAAACACTCACTTATCGTTTACGGGCCTGAGCGCCACCTTAGCTCTTTCGCTTATACCACGTCATTCAACATCGCTCTGGACTTTTTTACTGCGGATTCCATTCGGACAGTTACTCGATCCTCCTTTATTAAATAATTTATAATTACCTGCTTAAAAAAATAATACCTGGTTTTTTAAAATAAAATCTTTCGCACGTAATAAACGAAGTGAATATCCCAGTGGTCTATACTCCCCAATAAATTGTGTACGAAAATATTCACTTTGTAAGCTAAGAAAATAACTCAAGCCAAATTTCGTGAAGATACCTCTTCAAATGAGAAATTTTTCCATGTCAGCACTTTGCTCCGATCGTTCAGTTAATATGGCAGCTATATGCTACAGTGATACGATCTAAACAATTTATCGGAGATTGCATTGTTGGCTGAAGTGATAATCCATCCCTGATTATGGGGAGATACCTCTTCAAATGAGAAAGTATTCCATGTAAGCACTTTGCTCCGATCGTTCAGTTAATATGGCAGCTGTGGTCATCCGATCTGTACAATTTCTTCGGAGATAACACTATTGCCCAAAGTTATAATCCATGCCAATTTTCGTGAAGATACCTCGTCAAATGAAAAAGTTTTCCATGTAAGCACTTTGCTCCGATCGTTCAGTTTGTATTGCAGCTATATGATATAGTCATCCGATCTATACACTGTTTTCGGAGATTGCTTATTGTCTTAAATAATCATAGCCGCCAAATTTCGTGAAGACATCCCGTCAAATGAATCAGTTTTCCATACAAGCACTTGATTCCAATCGTTCAGTTTTGATGGCAGCTATATGCTATAGTGCTACGATCTAAGCAATTTTTTTGAAGATTACATACTTCCCTAAGAAAATAACCCATGCCAAATTTCGTGAAGATACCTCGTCAAATGAAACGTTGTCCATGCATGCACTGTACTCCGGTCGTTCAGTTAACATGGCAGTTATAAGCTGTGGTCATCCGATCTTTAAAATTTCTTCGAAGGTTATACTACTGCCCTAAGTTATAATCCATGCCAAATTTCTAGAAGATACCTCGTCAAATTAAAAGTTTTCCATGCATGCACTTTACTCCGATCGTTCAGTTAATATGGCAGCGATACGATATAGTCATCTGATCTATACAATGACTTCGGATATTGCATAATTGCAATAATCCATGCCAAATTTCGTGAAGATACCTCGTCTATTGAAATATTTTTCCATGCAAGAACTTTTTTGCGATTGTTCAGTTAATATGGCAGCTGTATGCTATAGTCATCTGATGAATACAATTTTTTGGAGATTGCATTGTTGGCTGAAGTGATAATAAATCCCTGATTTTGGGGAGATACTTCTTCAAATGAGAAAGTTTTCCACGCAAGAACTTTAGTCCGAACGTTCAGTTTGTATTTCAGCTATATGATATAGTCATCCGATCTACACAATTTCTTCGGCAAATACTTTGTTGCCTAAGAAAATAACTTATGCCAATTTTCGTGAAGATACCTCGTGAAATAAAAAAGTGTTCCATGCAAGCACTTTACTCCGATCGTTCAGTTAATATGGTAGCTATATGCTGTAGTCATTTGATCTATACAATTTCTTCAAAGTTTGCATAATTGGCTGAAGTTATAATCTATGCCAAATTTCGTGATTATACCTTGTCAAATAAGAAAGTTTTCCATGTAAGCGCTTTGCTCCGATCGTTCAGTTGATATGGCAGCTATTCGATATAGTCATCTGATCTATACAATGACTTTGGAGATTGCATTATTGCTATAATCCATGCCAATTTTCGTGAAGATACCTTGTCAAACAAAAAAGATTTAAATGCAAGAACTTTATTCCGAGCGGTCAGTTAATATGGTAGTTATATGCTATAGTCTTCCGATAAATACATTTTTTTGGAGATTGCATTGTTGGCTTAAGTGATAATAAATCCCTGATTTTGGGGAGATACTTCTTCAAATGAGAAAGTTTTCCACGCAAGAACTTTAGTCCGAACGTTCAGTTTGTATTTCAGCTATATGCTATAGTCATCCGATCTACACAATTTCTTCGGCAAATGCTTTGTTGCCTAAGAAAATAACTTACGCCAATTTTCGGGAAGATACCTCGTGAAATAAAAAAGTGTTTCATGCAAGCACTTTACTCCGATCGTTCAGTTAATATGGTACCTATATGCTGTAGTCATCCGATCTATACAATTTCTTCGGATATTGCATTATTGGCTGAAGTTATAATCCATGCCAAATTTCGTGTTTATACCTCGTCAAACAAAAAAGATTTCCATGCAAGCACTTTGTTCCGATCGTTCAGTTTATATGGTAGTTATATGCTATAGTCTTCCGATAAATACATTTTTTTGGAGATTGCATTGTTGGCTGAAGTGATAATAAATCCCTGATTTTAGGGAGATACTTCTTCAAATGAACAAGTTTTCCACGCAAGAACTTTAGTCCGAACGTTCAGTTTGTATTTCAGCTATATGCTATAGTCATCCGATCTACACAATTTCTTCGGCAAATTACTTTGTTGCCTAAGAAAATAACTTATGCAAATTTTCGTGAAGATACCTCGTGAAATAAAAAAGTGTTCCATGCAAGCACTTTACTCCGATCGTTCAGTTAATATGGTAGCTATATGCTGTAGTCATCCGATCTATACAATTTCTTCAAAATTTCCATAATTGACTGAAGTTATAATCCATGCCAAATATCGTGATTATACCTTGTCAAATAAGAAAGTTTTCCATGTAAGCGCTTTGCGCCGATCATTCAGTTAATATTGCAGCTATTCGATATAGTCATCTGATCTATACAATGACTTTGGAGATTGCATTATTGCTATAATCCATGCCAATTTTCGTGAAGATACCTTGTCAAACAAAAAAGATTTACATGCAAGCACTTTGTTCCGAGCGGTCAGTTAATATGGTAGTTATATGCTATAGTCTTCCGATAAATACATTTTTTTGGAGATTGCATTGTTGGCTTAAGTGATAATAAATCCCTGATTTTGGGGAGATACTTCTTCAAATGAGAAAGTTTTCCACGCAAGAACTTTAGTCCGAACGTTCAGTTTGTATTTCAGCTATATGCTATAGTCATCCGATCTACACAATTTCTTCGGCAATTACTTTGTTGCCTAAGAAAATAACTTATGCCAATTTTCGTGAAGATACCTCTTGAAATAAAAAAGTGTTTCATGCAAGCACTTTACTCCGATCGTTCAGTTAATATGGTAGCTATATGCTGTAGTCATCCGATCTATACAATTTCTTCGGATATTGCATTATTGGCTGAAGTTATAATCCATGCCAAATTTTGTGTTTATACCTCGTCAAACAAACAAGTTTTCCATGTCAGCACTTTGCTCCGATCGTTCAGTTAATATGGCAGCTATGTGCTACAGTGATACGATCTAAACAATTTATCGGAGATTGCATTGTTGGCTGAAATGCAATGCATTTTCGTGAAGATACCTCGTGAAATAAAAAAGTGTTTCATGCAAGCACTTTACTCCGATCGTTCAGATAATATGGTAGCTATATGCTGTAGTCATCCGATCTGTACAATTTCTTCGAAGATACCACTATTGCCCAAAGTTATAATCCATGCCAATTTTCGTGAAGATACCTCGTCAAATGAAAAAGTTTTCCATGTCAGCACTTTGCTCCGATCGTTCAGTTAATATGGCAGCTATGTGCTACAGTGATACGATCTAAACAATTTATCGGAGATTGCATTGTTGGCTGAAATGATAATCCATCCCTGATTTTGGGGAGATACCTCTTCAAATGAGAAAGATTTCCATGTAAGAACTTTACTCCAATCGTTCAGTTAATATGGCAGCTATATGCTGTAGTTATCCGATCTGTACAATTTCTTCGAAGATTACAGTATTGCCTTAAGTTATAATACATGCCATTTTTCGTGAAGATACCTCGTCAAATGAAAAAGTTTTCCGTGTAAGCACTTTGCTCCGATCGTTCAGTTTGTATTGCAGCTATATGATATAGTCATCTGATCTATACAATGACTTTGGAGATTGCATTATTGCTATAATCCATGCCAATTTTCGTGAAGATACCTTGTCAAACAAAAGAGATTTACATGCAAGCACTTTGTTCCGATCGTTTAGTCTATATGGCAGCTATATGCTATAGTCATCCGATGAATACAATTTTTTAGAGATTTCATTGTTGGCTGAAGTGATAATAAATCCCTGATTTTGGGGAGATACTTCTTCAAATGAGAAAGTTTTCCACGCAAGAACTTTAGTCCGAACGTTCAGTTTGTATTTCAGCTATATGCTATAGTCATCCGATCTACACAATTTCTTCGGCAATTACTTTGTTGCCTAAGAAAATAACTTATGCCAATTTTCGTGAAGATACGTCGTGAAATAAAAAAGTGTTTCATGCAAGCACTTTACTCCGATCGTTCAGTTAATATGGTAGCTATATGCCGTAGTCATCCGATCTGTACAATTTCTTCGAAGATAACACTATTGCCCAAAGTTATAATCCATGCCAATTTTCGTGAAGATACCTCGTCAAATGAAAAAGTTTTCCATGTCAGCACTTTGCTCCGATCGTTCAGTTAATATGGCAGCTATGTGCTATAGTGATACGATCTAAACAATTTATCGGAGATTGCATTGTTGGCTGAAATGATAATCCTTCCCTGATTTTGGGGAGATACCTCTTCAAATGAGAAAGTTTTCCATGTAAGCACTTTACTCCGATCGTTCAGTTAATATGGTAGCTATATGCTGTAGTCATCCGATCTGTACAATTTCTTCGAAGATAACACTATTGCCCAAAGTTATAATCCATGGCAATTTTCGTGAAGATACCTCGTCAAATGAAAAAGTTTTCCATGTCAGCACTTTGCTCCGATCGTTCAGTTAATATGGCAGCTATGTGCTACAGTGATACGATCTAAACAATTTATCGGAGATTGCATTGTTGGCTGAAATGATAATCCATCCCTGATTTTGGGGAGATACCTCTTCAAATGAGAAAGTTTTCCATGTAAGCACTTTGCTCCGCTCGTTCAGTTAATATGGCAGCTATAAGCTGTGGTCATCCGATCTGTATAATTTCTTCGAAGATAACACTATTGCCTAAAGCTATAATCCATGCCAATTTTCGTGAAGATACCTCGTCAAATGAAAAAGTTTTCCGTGTAAGCACTGTGCTCCGATCCTTCAGTTTGTATTGCAGCTATTCGATATAGTCATCTGATCTATACAATGACTTTGGAGATTGCATTATTGCTATAATCCATGCCAATTTTCGTGAAGATACCTTGTCAA
The DNA here is from genome assembly GCF_042242935.1 of Bactrocera oleae. Classification (NCBI taxonomy): domain Eukaryota; kingdom Metazoa; phylum Arthropoda; class Insecta; order Diptera; family Tephritidae; genus Bactrocera; species Bactrocera oleae. Next base: position 49,718,958 of record NC_091537.1, on the reverse strand, counting down.
ACAAAAGAGATTTACATGCAAGCACTTTGTTCCGATCGTTTAGTCTATATGGCAGCTATATGCTATAGTCATCCGATGAATACAATTTTTTGGAGATTTCATTGTTGGCTGAAGTGATAATAAATCCCTGATTTTGGGGAGATACTTCTTCAAATGAGAAAGTTTTCCACGCAAGAACTTTAGTCCGAACGTTCAGTTTGTATTTCAGCTATATGCTATAGTCATCCGATCTACACAATTTCCTCGGCAATTACTTTGTTGCCTAACACAATAACTTATGCTAATTTGCGTGAAGATACCTCGTGAAATAAAAAAGTGTTCCATGCAAGCACTTTACTCCGATCGTTCAGTTAATATGGTAGCTATATGCTGTAGTCATCCGATCTATACAACTTCTTCGGATATTGCATTATTGCCTGAAGTTATAATCGATGCCAAATTTCGTGAAGATACCTCGTCGAATAAAAAGTTTTCCATGCATGCACTTTACTACGATCGTTCAGTTAACATGGCAGTTATAAGCTGTGGTCATCCGATCTTTACAATTTCTTCGAAGGTTGCATTACTGCCCTAAGTTATAATCCATGCCAAATTTCTGGAAGATACCTCGTCAAATAAAAATTTTTCCATGCATGCACTTTACTCCGATCGTTCTGTTAATATGGCAGCTATACGATATAGTAGTCTGATCTATACAATGACTTAGGAGAGTGCATTACTGCAATAATCCATGCAAATTTTCGTGAAGATACCTCGTCTATTGAAACATTTTCCATGCAAGTACTTTTCTGCGATTGTTCAGTTAATATGGCAGCTATATGCTATAGTCATCCGATAATTACAATTTTTTGGAGATTGCATTATAGGCTGAAGTAATAATACATGCTTGATATTGGGAAGATACCTCGTCAAATGAGACAGTTTTCCACGCAAGAACTTTAGTCCAAACGTTCAATTTATATTTCAGCTATATGATATAGTCATCCGATCTACACAATTTCTTCGGCAATTACTTTGTTGCCTAACACAATAACTTATACCAAATTTCGTGAAGATACCTCGTCGAATAAAAAGTTTTCCATGCATGTACTTTACTCCGATCGTTCAGTTAACATGGTAGTTATAGGCTGTGGTCATCCGATCTTTACGATTTCTTCGAAGGTTACACTACTGCCCTAAGTTATAATCCATGCCAAATTTCTAGAAGATACCTCGTCAAATAAAAAGTTTTCCATGTCAGCACTTTGCTCCGATCGTTCAGTTAATATGGCTATTTGCATTATAGGCTGAAGTAATAATCCATGCCTGATATTGGGAAGATACTTCGTCAAATGAGACAGTTTTCCACGCAAGAACTTTGGTCCGAACGTTCAATTTGTATTTCAGCTATTTGATATAGTCATCCGAGCTACACAATTTCTTCGGCAATCACTTTGTTGCCTAAGAAATTAACTTATGGAAAATTTCGTGAAGATACCTCGTCGAATAAAAAGTTTTCCATGCATGCATTTTACTCCGATCGTTCAGTTAACATGGTAGTTATAAGCTGTGGTCATCCGATCTTTAAAATTTCTTCGAAGGTTATACTACTGCCCTAAGTTATAATCCATGCCAAATTTCTAGAAGATACCTCGTCAAATTAAAATTGTTCCATGCATGCACTTTACTCCGATCGTTCAGTTAATATGGCAGCTATACAATATAGTCATCTGATCTATACAATGACTTCGGAGATTGCATTATTGCAATAATCCATGCCAAATTTCGTGAAGATAACTCGTCTATTGAAACAGTTTTCCATGCAAGAACTTTCCTGCGATGGTTAAGTTAATATGGCAGCTATATGTTATAGTCATCTGATAAATACAATTTCTTCGGAGTTTGCATTATTGCTATAATCCATGCAAAATTTCGCGAAAATACCTCGTCAAACAAAAAAGATTTCCATGCAAGCACTTTGTTCCGATCGTTCGGTTAATATGGTAGTTATATGCTACAGTCATCCGATAAATAAAATTTTTTGGAGATTGCATTATAGGCTGAAGTAATAATCCATGCTTGATATTGGGAAGATACCTCGTCAAATGAGACAGTTTTCCACGCAAGAACTTTAGTCCGAACGTTCAATTTGTATTTCAGCTATATGATATAGTCACCCGATCTGCACAATTTCTTCGGCAATTACTTTGTTGCCTAAGACAATAACCTATGCCGAATTTCGTGAAGATACCTCTTCGAATAAAAAAGTTTTCCATGCAAGCGCTTTACTCCGGTCATTCCGTTAATATGGTAGCTATATGCTGTAGTCATCCGATCTATACAACTTCTTCGGATATTGCATTATTGCCTGAAGTTATAATCGATGCCAAATTTCGTGAAGATACCTCTTCGAATAAAAAAGTTTTCCATGCAAGCGCTTTACTCCGGTCATTCCGTTAATATGGTAGCTATATGCTGTAGTCATCCGATCTATACAACTTCTTCGGATATTGCATTATTGCCTGAAGTTATAATCGATGCCAAATTGCGTGAAGATGCCTTGTCAAATAAGAAAGTTTTCCATGTAAGCACTTTGCTCCGATCGTTCAGTTAATATGGCAGCTATACGATATAGTCATCTGATCTATACAATGAATTCGGAGATTGCATTATTGCAATAGTCCATGCCAAATTTCGTGAAGATACCTCGTCAAACAAAAAAGATTTCCATGCAAGCACTATGTTCCGATCGTTCAGCTGATATGGCAGCTATATGCTATAGTCTTCTGATAAAAATTATTTTTCGGAGATTGCATTATTGGCTGAAGTGATAATCCATCCCTGATTTTGGGGAGGTACCTCTTCAAATGAGAAAATTTTCCACGCAAGAAATTTAGTCCGAACGTTCAGTTTGTATTTCAGCTATTTGATATAGTCATCCGATCTACACAATTTCTTCGGCAATTACTTTGTTGTTTAAGAAAATAAATCATGCCAAATTTCGTGAAGATACCTCGTGAAATAAAAAAGTGTTCCATGCAAGCACTTTACTCCGATCGTTCAGTTAATATGGTAGGTATATGCTGTAGTCGTCCGATCTATACAATTTCTTCGGATATTGCATTATTGCCTGAAGTTATAATCCATGCCAAATTTTGTGTTTATACCTCGTCAAACAAAAAAGATTTACATGCAAGCACTTTGTTCCGATCGTTCAGTTAATATGGCAGCTATATGTTATAGTCATCCGATAAAGACAATTTTTCGGAGATTGCATTATTGGCTAAAGTTATAATCCACGCAAAGTTTTGTGATGATACCTTGTCAAATAAGAAAGTTTTCCATGTAAGCACTTTGCTCCGATCGTTCAGTTAATATGGCAGCTATACGATATAGTTATCTGATCTATACAATTTCTTCGGAGATTGCATTATTGCAATAACCCATGCAAATTTCGCGAAGATACCTCGTCAAACAAATAAGATTTCCATGCAAGCACTTTACTCCGATCGTTCAGTTCATATGACAACTATATGCTATAGTCATCCGATCTTTACAATTTCTTCGGAGATTGCATTTTTGGCTGAAGTTAATCTGAAGTAATTATCCATGCCTGATATTGGGAAGATACCTCGTGAAATGAGGAAGTTTTCCACGCAAGAACTTAAGTCCGAACGTTCAGTTTGTATTTCAGCTATATGATATAATCATCCGATCTACAAAATTTCTTCGGCAATTACTTTGTTGTTTAAGAAAATAAATCATGCCAAATTTCGTGAAGATACCTCGTGAAACTAAAAAGTTTTCCATGCAAGCACAATGTACCGATCGTTCAGCTGATATGGCAGCTATATGCTATAGTCTTCTGATAAAAATAATTTTTTGGAGATTGCATTATTGGCTGAAGTGATAATCCATCCCTGATTTTGGGGAGATACCTCTTCAAATGAGAAAGTTTTCCACACAAGAATTTTAGTCCGAACGTTCAGTTTGTATTTCAGCTATTTGATATAGTCATCCGATCTACACAATTTCTTCGACAATTACTTTGTATTATAGGCTGAAGTAATAATCCATCCCTGATATTGGGAAGATACCTCGTCAAATGAGACAGTTTTCCACGCAAGAACTGTAGTCCGAACGTTCAATTTGTATTTCAGCTATATGATATAGTCACCCGATCTGCACAATTTCTTCGGCAATTACTTTGTTGCCTAAGACAATAACCTATGCCGAATTTCGTGAAGATACCTCTTCGAATAAAAAAGTTTTCCATGCAAGCGCTTTACTCCGGTCATTCCGTTAATATGGTAGCTATATGCTGTAGTCATCCGATCTATACAACTTCTTCGGATATTGGATTATTGCCTGAAGTTATAATCGATGCCAAATTTCGTGAAGATACCTCTTCGAATAAAAAAGTTTTCCATGCAAGCGCTTTACTCCGGTCATTCCGTTAATATGGTAGCTATATGCTGTAGTCATCCGATCTATACAACTTCTTCGGATATTGCATTATTGCCTGAAGTTATAATCGATGCCAAATTGCGTGAAGATGCCTTGTCAAATAAGAAAGTTTTCCATGTAAGCACTTTGCTCCGATCGTTCAGTTAATATGGCAGCTATACGATATAGTTATCTGATCTATACAATTTCTTCGGAGATTGCATTATTGCAATAATCCATGCAAAATTTCGCGAAGATACTTCGTCAAACAAAAAAGATTTCCATGCAAGCACTTCGCTCCGATTGTTCAGTTAATATGGCAGCTGTATGCTATAGTCATCCGATCTATACAATTTCTTTGGTTATTGCATTATTGGCTGAAGTTAATCTGAAGTAATTATCCATGCCTGATATTGGGAAGATACCTCGTGAAATGAGGAAGTTTTCCACGCAAGAACTTAAGTCCGAACGTTCGGTTTGTATTTCAGCTATATGATATAATCATCCGATCTACAAAATTTCTTCGGCAATTACTTTGTTGTTTAAGAAAATAAATCATGCCAAATTTCGTGAAGATACCTCGTCAAATAAAAAAGTTGTCCATGCAAGCGCTTTACTCCGGTCATTCCGTTAATATGGTAGCTATATGCTGTAGTCATCCGATCTATACAACTTCTTCGGATATTGCATTATTGCCTGAAGTTATAATCGATGCCAAATTTCGTGAAGATACCTTGTCAAATAAGACAGTTTTCCATGTAAGCATTTTGCTCCGATCGTTCAGTTAATATGGCAGCTATACGATATAGTCATCTGATCTATACAATGAATTCGGAGATTGCATTATTGCAATAGTCCATGCCAAATTTCGTGAAGATACCTCGTCAAACAAAAAAGATTTCCATGCAAGCACTATGTTCCGATCGTTCAGCTGATATGGCAGCTATATGCTATAGTCTTCTGATAAAAATAATTTTTCGGAGATTGCATTATTGGCTGAAGTGATAATCCATCCCTGATTTTGGGGAGGTACCTCTTCAAATGAGAAAATTTTCCACGCAAGAAATTTAGTCCGAACGTTCAGTTTGTATTTCAGCTATTTGATATAGTCATCCGATCTACACAATTTCTTCGGCAATTACTTTGTTGTTTAAGAAAATAAATCATGCCAAATTTCGTGAAGATACCTCGTGAAATAAATAAGTGTTCCATGCAAGCACTTTACTCCGATCGTTCAGCTAATATGGTAGGTATATGCTGTAGTCGTCCGATCTATACAATTTCTTCGGATATTGCATTATTGCCTGAAGTTATAATCCATGCCAGATTTTGTGTTTATACCTCGTCAAACAAAAAAAATTTACATGCAAGCACTTTGTTCCCATCGCTCAGTTAATATGGCAGCTATATGTTATAGTCATTCGATAAAGACAATTTTTCGGAGATTGCATTATTGGCTAAAGTTATAATCCACGCAAAGTTTTGTGATGATACCTTGTCAAATAAGAACGTTTTCCATGTAAGCACTTTGCTCCGATCGTTCAGTTAATATGGCAGCTATACGATATAGTTATCTGATCTATACAATTTCTTCGGAGATTGCATTATTGCAATAACCCATGCAAATTTCGCGAAGATACCTCGTCAAACAAATAAGATTTCCATGCAAGCACTTTACTCCGATCGTTCAGTTCATATGACAACTATATGCTATAGTCATCCGATCTTTACAATTTCTTCGGAGATTGCATTATTGGCTGAAGTTAATCTGAAGTAATTATCCATGCCTGATATTGGGAAGATACCTCGTGAAATGAGGAAGTTTTCCACGCAAGAACTTAAGTCCGAACGTTCAGTTTGTATTTCAGCTATATGATATAATCATATGATCTACAAAATTTCTTCGGCAATTACTTTGTTGTTTAAGAAAATAAATCATGCCAAATTTCGTGAAGATACCTCGTGAAACTAAAAAGTTTTCCATGCAAGCACAATGTACCGATCGTTCAGCTGATATGGCAGCTATATGCTATAGTCTTCTGATAAAAATAATTTTTTGGAGATTGCATTATTGGCTGAAGTGATAATCCATCCCTGATTTTGGGGAGATACCTCTTCAAATGAGAAAGTTTTCCACACAAGAATTTTAGTCCGAACGTTCAGTTTGTATTTCAGCTATTTGATATAGTCATCCGATCTACACAATTTCTTCGACAATTACTTTGTATTATAGGCTGAAGTAATAATCCATCCCTGATATTGGGAAGATACCTCGTCAAATGAGACAGTTTTCCACGCAAGAACTTTAGTCCGAACGTTCAGTTTGTATTTCAGTTATATGATATGCTCATCCGATCTACACAATTTCTTCGGCAATTACTTTGTTGCCTAAGAAAATAACTTATGCCAATTTTCGTGAAGAGACCTCGTGAAATAAAAAAGTGCTCCACGCAAGCACTTTACTCCGATCGTTCAGTTAATATGGTAGCTATATGCTGTAGTCATCCGATCAATACAACTTCTTCGGATAATGCATTATTGGCTGAAGTTGTAATCCATGCCAAATTTAGTGATTATAACTTGTCAAATAAGAAAGTTTTCCATGTAAGCACTTTGCTCTGATCGTTCAGTTAATATGGT